>NC_140484.1:79602794-79865294 GCF_964271855.1 Acomys minous | reverse complement strand
TAATTACAACTAATGTAATGAAAAATAAAGTGATCAGTTCCTTGCTGCTCTGCCTTAGGGTCTCCCTGACCATAAGGTTTTGGCTTTGGTTGTTGTTGTTGTTGTTGTTGCTGTTTTTTTTTTTAATTTTACCTCTCTCTCTCTCTCTCTCTCTCTCTCTCTCTCTTTCTCTCTGTAAATCCATATTTCATGTCTTCCCTTTTAAATGATTTCTTTATCTGTGTGTCTATTGTTGCTGTTGTTTAGTGTTTTTTGTTTCCTTTTGTTTGAGACAGGGCTTCTCTGTTGTAGACAAAGAGCTGCTTGCCTCTTTTGCCTCTGCCCCCTGAGTGCTGGGGTTAATTACAACTAATAACATGAAAATTAAAATGATCAATTCATTGCTGCTCTGCCTGTCTTAGGCAAGGTCTCCCTGATCCCTAACCATATGGTTTTTGTATTTTTACTTTTGCATTTTTTCCTTTTTCTTTCTCTGTAAATCCATATTTCATTTCTCCTTATTACTTCTTATTATTTTTATGCGCATCAGTTTGTTGTTGTTGTTGTTTTTGGTTTGTTTTTCTGTCCTTTCTGTTTCGATTTTGAATGCAAGTATGACTGCATGAGGCTGTCTTATTTCTCTGGAACTGCCCTGTGGGGGCAAGCCTCATGGATGGTTGTTCCACTGCCTTTACCTAAGTTGGGGGGGAGAGGGGAAGGGGAAGGGGAAGCCACGGCATAGGGTGCTTCCAAAGCCCTGGGCTCCATCCTCTTAATACTCCGTGCACTTAATCCATGCATGCCTGTCATGTCAGCACCCAGCAGCTGGAAAGAGAAGATCATCTCTAGCACCATTGGACTGGTGCTTTAATTTGCTCTAACTCTGTATTTAGTCTGAGACCAGAAGTTGGGGCTGGGCAGGAACAGCATTAGCAGCAACAGCAGACACAACAAAGGAGGGACCCCAAGCGGTGAAGTGTTTTCAAAAGGAGCCTCCCTCCCTGAAGCTGCCTTCCCTAACTTATTTGCCACTACCTGATTTGTCAGGCAGGTCACTTTCGCTCGCTTTCCCTTGGGCCTCCCAGTTAGAGAAGGAAACAGCACTCTGTTTATTCTACTTTCACTTTGTATGGCCTGAGGTGTTGGCCCAGTTAGGGTATGGGTTAGCTACTCATCAGAGACTAAGGTTCAATCATAGTTTGTATGAGCAATCATAAAGGATGACAGTATCAGACCACACATGCTCATTTACACACACACACACACACACACACACACACACAGAGAGAGAGAGAGAGAGAGAGAGAGAGAGAGAGAGAGAGAGAGAGAGAGCTACCTTATAAAATCAAATTGAATGGACAATAAATAACAGGTAATTAAAAACACACAGGCTTTCAATCCCAGCACTCTGGAAGCAGATGCAGGTAGATCTCTGTTAGTTCGAGCCCAGCCTGGTTTACAAAGTCAGTCCAAGACAGCCAAAGCTACACAGAGAAAACCTGCCTCAAAACAAATACAAAAAAACCCAACCAACCAACCAACCAAACCAGACAGGATTGTTTGTGATGGGCATGGATGTCTTTGAACTTTCCCTGTAGGGCATTCTGGCCTGGAAACAGAGATTGGCCTGCTTTTGCCTTTCCCGTTTGGTAATTTGGTTTTATTTTGTTTTGGTTATGTGTTCAAGAGTGGCCACTCACTGACCACTCTCACACACCAGAGTCATATGGATGGAAGTGTATGTGAACACTGGAGGGAAAGAAAAAAAAACAGAAAAAAAGCTGGGCATGGTGGTGCAGGCCATTAATCCCAGCATTCAGGAAGCAGAGGCAGGCGGATCTTTATAAGTTTGAGGTGGCCTAATCTACAGAGTGAGTCCAGGACAGGACAGCCAAGGATACACAGAGAAACCCTCTTTTGGGGAATAAAAAGACACACACACACACACACACACACACACACACACACACACTCACACAAACACACACACACACAGACTTACAGGCCAGAACAATGCCTATTCATTTCAAAGGAAAAAAAGCAAAAGTTGGAGGTTACCCTTTGACCTTGTGTCAGAAAGTTTGGGTGAGGCTGCTGCTTGACTGCTTATCTCTTAATTATCTTCCAGTTACACCCTACTTCTCCTTGGAGGTGGAGATCGAGCAGCCTTCATGGCTGGCTGATGTGAAAGTCGGGCATTTTCAGGTTTCACAGGAAAACTCTCATTTGTTTGCTGTTTGTTTGGTTTTTCACAGACAGGGTCAGTCTCTTTATGTAACCTTTATTGTCTCTGAATTCACTATTTAGGGCAGACTAGCCACCTGAATTCACAGTCTATCTGTCTCCCTCTGACTCCCAATTGACATTCATAAGGCCCTATTGATATCTCACCTTTTTTACACCCTGAACTCCACACAGACACGTTATTTTACAAGGGTTTCTCTCTCTCTCTCTCTCCTTCCCCATTCATGTCCCCCCCCACCCCACCCCACGTGTGTGTGTGTGTGTGTGTGTGTGTGTCTGTGTGTGTCTGTGTGTGTCTGTGTGTGTGTGTGAAGGCTACACAAAGAAACTAGCTCTCAAAGAACCCAAAACTAACTAAATAAGTCTGCCTGAAACACAGGAAAATTCCAGACCGGTCAATTCTATTTGTGTTTTCTGTTGTAAATACTGAAAATAAAATGATCAGTTTCTCTCTTCATGGCTACTCTGCTGTAGGGTCTCTCTAACCATATGTCTCTTTCTTTATCTTTTTGCCTGTTTGTAAGCCCACGTTTCATTCCTTATTCTTTATTAATGATTCAGTAAATTTTATGTGCATTTTTGGGTTGTTGTTTTATTTGTCTTGTTTTTTTCCCATCCATGTCATTATTTTTATCTAAAAGCGAGTACCACAGCGTCTGGATGTGTACCACAGTGCCAACTTCTGGTCTCAGACAAAATACAGAGTTAGAGCAAATTAAAGCACCAGTCCAATGGTGCTAGAGATGATCTTCTCTTTCCATCTGCTGGGTGCTGATATGACAGGCATGCATGGATTAAGTGCATGCAGTACTAGAGGATGGAGCCCATGGCTTTGGAAGCACCCTAGGCCATGGCTTCCCCTTCCCCTATCCCCCCCACCTCTCTCTCTCTCTCTCTCTCTCTCTCTCTCTCTCTCTCTCTCGACATTTTTGGGGTGGGGGTGGGTGGCTCTTTTTGCCCAGGATGACTCCTACTTGTTAGGCATGGGCCAGCATGTTCATTACAGGGAGGAGTGGAGCCCAAGGCTTTTGAAGCACCTTAGATTAGGGCTTTCCCTTCCCCTCATGCGTCTGGAGCACTGAAGGTAAGGGAGGTGGAACAATCCATGGCTCCTGCTACCATGGCTACCACATAAAATTAAAGCAAATTTAATAGTGAAATAAAAATCAAATGTGTGCCTTGAATCACAACACAACACTCAGGAAGCAGAGGCAGGCAGATCACTGTTTTGGAGGCCAGCCGGGTCTACAGATTGAGTCTGGGATGGACAAGGCTACACAGAGAGACCCTGTCTTGACAAACCTAAACAAAACAAACTAACAAAAACAAAAAACCCACCAAAAACAAAAATCAAGTATGCTAAAAAGACACATGAGCAACCCACACACAATCTGTTTATTTCCAGACATGGGCCAGCATATCCAAAGTTAATGCAGCACAGACAGAGCTTCGGATTCCCTAACCTATAGATACATAGATAGATAGACAGACAGACACACAGACACACAGACAGACAGATGGTAGTTAGGATAAGAGTCACTGGAAATCACTCGCTATCCCTCTCCAGATCAGACCTCCCTTTAATGCACAGAATTCTAACTGCTTTATGTCCACTGAGTGATTGGATTAAAGGTGGGTGTGTGTGCGCGCACGAGCGAGACCACACCCGGCCTCCTTTCATTTCTTTACCTTCCATTGATCTAAGTCTGGGGTTCTAGTGGTCAGTGTGTGGCTAATCTTGAACCCATAACGCTGTCACTTTATTATATGTTTAGTTTAAAGTCAAATTCTCTGACGGTGTTCACCAAAATGAAGCCACCTTCTGGAGGGCAGATATCACGGTGGCTTACCTCACCAATATGGATGCAGTCCTGGGACATACTTTTCAAGTTCATTTACTCTGGAGGACCAGAACTTAAACCCAATTTGCATGTGTGGAATTCTGAGGAAGTTCTCCTAATCTACAAAGTACCCTCACTGTGTGAAAAGAAAATCAACCAAACTGTTTTACTCCCTGTCCTTTAAAAAATTCTTTATTTATTAATAAAAATATTAGAAGGAAGCCGGGCTTGATGGCGCATGCATTAAATCCCAGCACTCAGGAGGCAGCGGCAGGCGGATCGCTGTGAATTCAAGGCCAGCCTGGTCTACAAAGTGAGTCCAGGACAGCCAAGGCTAACACAGAGAAACCTTGTCTCATAAAATATATATATATATTAGAAGGAGGAGAAGGAAGAGGAGGAGGAGGAGGAAAGGAAGGAAGGAAGGAAGGAAAGAGCCAGGCCTGGTGGCAGCAATGCACTGATTATTTAAATTTTTCATGGCATTAGTCATAAGAAAAAAAATGAAGTAAAGCAGATATAATTAATTGTCCTGGCATGCACCACCAGGCCCTGCTTCCTTCAATTTCATTTATTTATTTACTTATTTATATTGGGTTTTTGAGACAGGGTTTCTCTGGGTAGCCTTGGGTGTCCGGGAACTCTGTTTTTAGACCAGGCTGGTCTCAAACTCACAGAGATCCACCTACCTCTGCCTCCCAAGTACTGGGATGAATGGCGTGTGCCACCATGCTGGTCCTTTCAGCTCTTTATCTCCAAGAAAGTTTCTAGGTAGTCCTGAGAGTTCCAACCTAAGTCCATCTACACATCAGTTTCAAAGACAGCAAGAGGGGAGAGAGAGAGAGAGAGAGAGAGAGAGAGTCTATCTCCAAAAACCTTAGATAAGTAAGTACATAAGTAGATAGATAGATGATACACAGACAGAAAGACAAATGGAGGCCAAGCATCATAGTTTCCTCATGTAATCACAGCAGAGACAGGTGGACTTCTGTGTTTGGTTTTTCCAAGTACATATTTAAGTCTTTATTCAGCTATCTATCAAGGGTAAACTGGTCCTTTATTTAGTGTAGTCTCCATACCCCACGTGGAACCATTGAAATCCCTAACTAGATGAGGCCTGCCTCCAGCTCACAGAGTTTCACCTGCCTCTGCCTTCAGAGCTATGGGATTCAAGGCCTACAGGACCACACAGAGCTGGCTTATTTAAGTTCTGGTTTCAGAAGTTAAGCCCAATGTGCATGTACAGAATTATAGGGAAGCCTTTTCTGATCTACACAGTTCCCTCGCTCCATGAAAAGACAAACCACATAAAGGCTTAACTCACTTTCTGAAAACAAAAAAACAAAAATAAAGAGCTGGATGGAGAGGTGGCTCAGAGGTTAAGAGCACTGACTGCCCCTCCAGAGGTCCTGAGTTGCGTTCCCAGCGAGCACATGGTGGCTCACGGCCATCTATAATTTGCTCTAACGTCCTCCTCTGGTGTGCAGGCATACACGCAGGCAGATGGAGCACTGTACACATAATAATGAATAAATATTTTTAATAGAAAATAAACTTTTAAATTAACCATAATGACAGGGGGGAAAAACTAGTTCAGAATCTTTCAGTAGCCAGGCGGTGGTGGCAGATGCGTTTCTTTAATCCCAGCACTTGGGAGGCAGAGACAGGTGGATTGTTGTGAGTTTGAGGCCAACCTCGTCTACACAGTGGGTTCAGGACAGCCAAGGTTCCATAAAGAAACGCTGTCTTCAGGAACCAAAACCAAAACCATACCAAAAGAAACAAAAAAAATTTAGACCGAAGAGCTACACCAGACCTCTGAGTCAGTTCCTTTCATTTGATTTACCCTTATTTCATTTTATTATTTTTTTCTATTTCTTTTTTGGGGGTGGGGGCAAGGGATTCGTTTTTCATGTTAGGGTTTCTCTGTGTAGCCTTGACTGTCCTGGACTTACTTGCTTTTTTAGACCAGGCTGTCCTAAAACTTACTGCAATCCGACTGCCTCTGCCTTCTGAGTGCTGGGATTATTAGCGTGGGCCACCACCGCCCGGCCTTATTTTAATTTTTTTCTGTGCATCATTCGGTATGAATGTGTCAGATCCCTTCTAGTGGCATTACAGACAGTTGTGAGCTGCTGTGTGGGTGTTGGGAATCCAACCCAGGTCCTTTGGAAGAGCCGACAGTGCTCCTCACCACCGATCCATCTCTCTAGTCCTATTTGCTTTGTCTTCATGCTCTCTTTCTTTGAATTGTGAGTCACCGCCACACAGGGGGGAAAACATTTCCGAAGTGATCTTCTCTGTTCTCTGTGTTTACCATCCCTCTAAATGGCAGCGACTTAAATCCAATTCACACGTGGTGGGGGGCAGTGGGGCAGAGCAGAGGGTTGGGGGCGCAGTGGGCCAGGGGCTCTGGGCGGAGAAGGGCCACTCGCAGGCGCAGGGGTGGCGGGAGGGGGACTGTGAGGAGCCTCTCACCCCTGACCTTGAAAGTACCCTTTAAATTAAAAGTGTAAAAAAAGCCATACTACAAACACACATTTGTTTTGGAATATAATTTATGGTAGAAAGAAATGTGTGGGTTCGCATACAAGCCCAAACATACACAAGAGACTGGAGAGACCAAAAGGCAGAGCAGCCGATGCCTGTTCTTATCGTTCAGGGTACTATTTATGTGAAATGGTTGGAGTCCTTCCTAGGCCCCTCTACCATGACCTAGAATTGTGACTGTCTTAGGCTGAAATCAGGAAGCAGTCCATTTCTGGAAAAGGAAAGAAAGGGTTGCTATGAGTACAAGGGCCAGCCTGGTCTACAAAGTGAGTCCAGGATGGCCAATGCTACACAGAGAAATCCTGTCTCGGAAAACAAACAAACAAACAAACAAAGAAACATAAAAAAATCTTAAAAGAATCCCACACGATTCTGCCAGGTATGGTATGGTGGCGCACGCATTTAATCCCAGCACTTGGGAGGCAGAGGCAGGTGGATCACTGTGAGTTTGAGGCCACCTTGGTCTACAAAGTGAGTCCAGGACAGCTAAGGCTACACCGAGAAACCATGTCTCAAAAAAAAAAAATAAAGATGAGACCATAGGAGCAACACCAGACCTCCCCCTCAGCTGGGTCGTTTCATTTTGTTTTTCTCTCTTTCTGTTCTCTTTGAGTTCTGCATTAGGTGTGCAGTGTTCTGCCTGCATCTCCACCTGCAGGCCAGGAGAGGGCACAAGGTCTCCTCATAAATGGTTGTGAGCCACCACGTGGCTGCTGGGAGCTGAAGGCTCTACCTTCCCAAGAGCAGCCAGTGGTCTTCAACCCTGACACATTTTGATTTTTGTTATTTTTATTTTTTATGTTTGTGGTTTTTCGAGACAGGGTTTCTCTGTGCAACAGCTCTGGCTGTCCTGGAACTCACAGAGATCCACTGGCCTCTGCCTCCCACGTGCCGGGAGTAAAGGCGTGTGCCGCCATTTTATGTTTCTTAATGCTCTCTTTGGTTTAAATGCTGAGGTGCTGTCACAGAGAAAGGAGTATAACTTATCAGAAAAATGCACCATCATCCAGATGCTGTGGCGCTCGCTTTTAGATAAAAATAATGACATGGATGGGAAAAGACAGGAGGACCGCACACCCAGCCCCCCCCCCGCGCGCTGCCCCCCCAGGCCCACCGCGTACTCGAGGAGACAGGGAAAGGGGATGACACGCGGGTGGAGGGGTCAGGAGGAACAGGGAGAGGGAAAGATCCGCCAGGAGCCACCGGTGTGGCCAGAAGCACGCCACAGGGTTGAATCATCCTGGTGGACTGCGCGGAGGTCATTCCTTAATGGTTTCATGCCCTCTTGAACTCTCTCTTCAAAGTTCTTTTCAAATTTCCCTTGGTACTTGTTGACTATCGGTCTCGTGCTGGTATTTAGCCTTAGATGGAGTTTACCACCCGCTTTGGGCTGCATTCCCAAGCAACCCGACTCCGGGAAGACAGGGACCCAGCATGCCGGGGGCCGCTACCAGCCTCACGCCGTCCACGGGCTGGGCCTCGATCAGAAGGACTTGAGCCCCCCCGAGGGGCTCCGGGGAGTGGGTCTTCCGTAGGCCACATTTCCCCAGCCGCGCTGAGCGGCGGGGATTCGGCACTGGGCTCTTCCCTGTTCACTCGCCATTACTGAGGGAATCCTGGTTAGTTTCTTTTCCTATGCTGACTAATATGCTTAAATTCAGCGGGTCGCCATGTCTGATCTGAGGTCGCGGAGCCAGAGGGAGGGGACGAGGTGTGGCGGGAGAGGGGCGGCAGCCACGGGAAAGGGACCAAGGCCCCTTTCTTCTCCACCACCCCGCCCGCCGTCCATGACACATGTCCGACGGGTCCGAGAGAGAAAGAGCGAGAAGATCGAAGGGAAGAGCGCGGAGGCGGAGGCGGCAGTGAAGCAGGAACACGAGCTGGCGACCTCGCTTTGGCGAGCTTCCGGGGTCCGGGGCACGCAACGTGGCGCGGCGATGGGGCCGACACGCGCAGCCTCTACCGTACCCCACCCCCCGGGGAGCGCTCGCATTGGCGAACGTATAGACCGAGGCGTCCTGCAGGACCGCAGCTGGAGCAGGCCAACCCCCGGGCAGAGGGAAGACGGAGAAGGTGGCGGGGCCAGTCCAGGGAGCACAGACCGATGGCGCAGCCTCGGCACGGGCTCGGCCAACCTTAAGGACTCGGGCAGCACGATGATGCTCCCAGATGGGGAAGGGGTGCGCGGGGAGGGAACCCGAACCCGGGGACCGGTGTGGCCGGAGGGCCGAGATCTGGACCCTGATGACTCCAAGGGTATGACGACCTCGCCTAGAGAGGGCTAACCCAGACCGCGACCCCTCCATCACCGCCAACGCGTGACCGCTCACACTGCCACAGGGCCGTCAACACAGACACCGGGGACATGGGAAGACCGCCAGTGACCCCCCTTCCTTTCCCACCACCGTGCCTCTCGAAGCGCTGTGGCCTTTCTTCACCCTCTCCTCTGCACGGAGGCCGGGAGGCGGTGACGGCGGCACGCCGACAACCACCCCACACGTCTGAACTATGGGGGACGGAGGGCCCGGAGTCGGGAACCCTGCAAACAAACCCCCAGCCGCGAGAACCCACCCCTTAGAGACGGACACCGAAGGGGTTTGGCTATTGATTGTCAAGCGACACTCAGACAGGCTTAGCCTCGGGAGGAACCCAGGGTCGCAAGTGCGTTTGAAGTGTCGATGATCAGTGTGTCCTGCAATTCACATTAATTCTCGCAGCTAGCTGCATTCTTCATTGACGCACGAGCCTAGGGATACACCGCTAAGAGTCGTACGAGTTTTTCGTAGGGCGTGTGGGAGAGACGGGAGTCCCTTGCTCACATCACATGTGCTGGCGTCGGCACAGTGCCCAGCCCCCCACACCGGGAGAGACGGCTCGCCTTGGGCCGGCCAGCAAGAACAAAACCGAAGAAACACGAACTCCGAGGGATGGGTCGGTCGGACGGAATGGGAAAAGAACCACACACACACAGTGACACGGGACCAGCCCAGCGAACCCGGTTGAGGCGCCCATGACACGGGGGGCCGGGACGGCAAGCCAGGCACAGCTGCAAGAGCCCCAGAGATGCACAAAGGGAGGCTCCCACCCCAACCCGCAACCATGGCCTCGGGAGTGTCCCTGGAAGGCGGAAAGCGGGCGAGAGTCTGAGAGAGCTGTTGGAGGGAGAGAGGGACCTCACACACCCCCAGGCCGACTCCCTACGGGCCCTGCCGCCACCCCCCCCCGACCCTTGGGGTGGAGAGGCGACTTCCCCAGGGGTCTTTAAACCTGCGCGCCTGAACGCGACAGCCAGGTACCAGGAAAGGTTCGGGAAGGACACTCTAGGTCAGAAGAGCCAGGAGGGGATGGATGCCGGACCCACCTCGGCCATCGCCTAACGCACGCAACACGCTCCAGGCTCGGTAAAGCAGGAGCCGCGGTGTAGGCGGCCTATATGAGACGCAAAAGCGCCCCCCACTACAACCATGACATGGACTCGCACCACCGCCACGGGAGGAGACGAGCCGGACGGGAAAAAGGGGCGGCCCGCGGGTCGCGGCAGGCACCTAGCATGTGTGGTCGGCCACCCCAGGGAAGAAGCAGAAGGAGCAAAGAGATGGGAGAGGATTGTGAGAGAGGGTCGGGAATGGCAAGGGCTGCCCACCCCACAACAGACGGCAACGTGCCCCGCCTCCTCACCATCCTCTACCTCTTTCCTCTTCCCTCCTTCTTTCAACCCAGAGGACCGAATGACCAAGACCAACCACACGCAGCAGCAGGCGATGCGACACGGGACACTCGCCTCCCGGCGGGGAGGAACAAAGACGGACAGACGAATGGACAGACAGACATGGCCAGCCGACCGGCGCCTCTCCTTAATGATCCTTCTGCAGGTTCACCTACGGAAACCTTGTTACGACTTTTACTTCCTCTAGATAGTCAAGTTCAACCGTCTTCTCAGCGCTCCGCCAGGGCCTTGGGCCTACCCAGGTGGGGCCGATCCGAGGGCCTCACTAAACCGTCCAATCGGTAGTAGCGACGGGCAGTGTGTACAAAGGGCAGGGACTTAATCAACGCAAGCTTATGACCTGCACTTACTGGGAATTCCTCGTTCATGGGGAATAATTGCAATCCCCGATCCCTGTCACAAATGGGGTTCAACGGCTTACCCACGCCTGACAGCTTAGGGTAGACACACGCTGAGCCAGACAGTGTAGCTTGCGTGCAGCCCCGGACATCTAAGGGCATCACA
This sequence comes from Acomys minous, assembly GCF_964271855.1. Taxonomy (NCBI): domain Eukaryota; kingdom Metazoa; phylum Chordata; class Mammalia; order Rodentia; family Muridae; genus Acomys; species Acomys minous. The sequence continues at coordinate 79,854,449 of NC_140484.1, read as the reverse complement.
GACCTGTTATTGCTCAATCTCTGGTGGCGGAACGCCACTTGTCCCTCTAAGAAGTTGGGGGACGCCGACCGCTCGGGGGTCACGTAACTAGTTAGCATGCCAGAGTCTCGTTTGTTATCAGAATTAACCAGACAAATCACTACAGCAACTAAGAACGGCCATGCACCACCACCCACGGAATCAAGAAAGAGCTATCAATCTGTCAATCCTGTCCATGTCCGGGCCGGGTAAGGTTTCGTGTGTTGAGTCAAATTAAGCCGCAGGCTCCACTCCTGGTGGTGCCCTTCCGTCAATTCCTTTAAGTTTCGGCTTTGCAACCATACTCCTTCCGGAACCCAAAGACTTTGGTTTCCAGGAAGCTGCCCGGCAGGTCATGGGAATACCATTTCATTTTGCGTAATGTTCTCTTTGGTTTAAATGCTGAGGAGCTGTCACGCAGAAAAGAGTGTAATTTATGAGAACAACACAACATCATCCGAGCGCAGTGGTGCTCGCTGGATGATACCATCACAAGGGCATTATTGGCCCAATCCCTCCAGTACTGGCACGGCCATGGAGGAGGTGGGCGGGGCTCTCCCTCTCCACCGGGCAGGTATAACAACCAAGTTTTGGGGTTTTGTTTTGTTTTGTTTCTGTCTCAAACTACCACTACCCCCACACCCTCTGCCCCGAGACAGGGTTTCTCTGTGTAGTGTTGGCTGCCCAGTCTGGGGCTCCTTTTGTAGACCAGTCTGGCCTTAAACTCACATTGATCTGCCTGCCTCTGCCTCCAGAGTGCTGGGATTAAAGGCCTGCACCACCATGCCATGCCTGGCTTTGTTTTTGGTTTTGTTTTCCGTTGCCTTTAACCCCACCACTTGGGAGACAGAGGTGAGAGAATCACTTGCACTTGCATGTCCAGGACAGGCAAGGCTACATGAGAAACCTTCTCTGGAAACAAACAAGCAAGCAAGCAAGCAAGCAAGCAAGCAAACAAACAAAAAACTACAATTTCTTTAACCCAAGAAAAGTTCTATTTCTACACTAGGTCAGTATACACAGTGATTTTCCAGACAGACAGGAATAGAGAGAGAGACTCTGTCTCCAAAATAATTTAAACACTGTGTAAGTAGATAAGTAAGTAAGTAAATACATCGATGATAGATTGATCTATAGATAGATAGATAGATAGATAGATAGATAGATAGATAGGATTAAGGGTGTGTGCCACCATGCCTGGCTAAATATTTAATTCATTACTCAAATATTTTAAAAGATTAAACTAGTCATTTATTTAGTGTATTCTCCGTAATATACTAATACATAAATACACAGATGTTAGATACATACACACATACACCCATAGATACATAGATAGATAGAGAGAGAGATACAGAGATAGAAAGATAATACACACACAGACAGACAAATGGAGACCAATCCTCATAGTTCCCTCATTTGATCACCACAGAGTCAGGCAGCCTGGTCTAGGGAGTGCCATCTACATTCTAATGTTTATTATTCATCAGTCAGTACTGAATCAATTTATTAGCAATGCAGTAGTGACTCTATAACCAGCCCAGAAAATCAATGTGATTCTATACCCAGCACGAAAGGGTGGGGGGGGGCGGGGAGAGAGTGAGAGAGATATTGACTAAAATAAATAACTGGCCGGGTGTGGTAGCACACCCCTTTAATCCTAGCACTCGGGAGGCAGAGGCAGGTGGATCGCTGTGAGTTCGAGGCCAGCCTGGTCTACAAAGCGAATCCAGGACAGCCAAGGCTACACAGAGAGACCCTGTCTCAAAAAAAATCCAAATATAAATAAATAAATAAATAAATAAATAAATAAATAAATGGGAAAAATGGAACCAAAATCCAGAAAAAGGAAAGTATTTTCTCTGTACATAAGCAATTCTAAGTTGTTATACCATTCCTTCTGCGTACTTTGGGTTAAACTTTGTGTTCCTAAGAAATGTGTCCGTATTCAAAGAATAGCTAAATGGCTCTTATTTGTGGTGCCTGATTTTCAAACTTTTCAAAAAGCTCGGCCTGCCTGCCTGCCTTCCTTGAATTCCCAGCACTCCGGAGGTAGAGGCAGACAGATCACTGTGAGTTCGAGGCCAGCCAGTCAGCCAGCCAGCCTGCCTGCCTGCCTGCGTGTCTGTCTGTCTGTCTGTCTGTCTGTGTCAAACCAAACCAAAGGAAACCAAGTAGCAGGGCCTGCCATGCATCTGGGCCATAGGAGGACAATGAAGTCTCACTGGGTTGTATATAGACCATGATGAGTTTGGGGATAGGAAACTATGATTGGAAGGCATGGTAGGAAATTAAAAATCAATTAAATTGAGAGCCCTGCCCCTCCACAAACCTAATCGAACAAACAGTCAGTCAGTCTTGAAACCCTCAGGTAGCGAGTGTCTAAGCCAACTGTACGCTTTCATCCATCGAGAGTGTGCTTGGTTAAAAGAAACTGAAAAACGAAAAAGAAAAGCAAAGATGGGTGGGGGCTGGAGAGAGATGGCTCAGTGGTTAAGAGCACTGTCTGTCTGCTCAATTCCCAGCTCCCACATGGCAGCTCCCACCTGTCTGCCTTTAACTCCAGGTCTAAGGTTATCTGACACTTTCATGCCTGCCTTGTTCTCAGAAGTCGGAAGCAAATCTGGAGGTGCATCACGGTACAGGATCACCTCCAAGAAAGCCCACATGGCTAATGAGCTCCTTGAACAAGATGGCCCTCGGCATGCCTGGCAGTTGCGTGCAGCCGAGCCAAAGAGTTTCTCATTCATGAAATAAAATAAAATACAAAAACCAAACCCTAGCCCTGAAACGATGATGTGGCTGGTGTGCCTGAAACAAAAATATAGGTATGCGACCCAACAGGAACAGGAACAGGAACAGGTCTCTCTCAACACCAGAAGGACTTAATCTATCTTGGTCTCCACTGGTAAAGATCCCCCCACCCCCCCTCGCACTCAAATGTGAGCTATAAATGGGGCAGCTCTCTCCACACATCTTGTGCCTTAAGACAGTGGAAAGTCTAGCCAGCACTCAGTCTGGAGGCAGAGGCAGGTAGATCTCCGTGAGCCTGGTCTACAGAGTGACTTCCAGGAGCTGTCACACACAGGAAACCTCTGTCTTGAACCCTCCCACCCCCCACCCCTCCTAAAAGGGTGGAAAAATCACTTTTCTTCGGGAAGAAGTGGACACTAGCCAGTCTGCAAAGAGGTGTGTGTGTGTGTTTGAGGGGTGGGGTGGGTGTTCCTCTTTACTTCTGAAAGAAACAATGAGTCAAGCAAAGCCTTCCTTTGATTTTTATCCTCACATTGTGGGCTTACATTGCAAGAGGAAGACTAGAGGAGTCAGAGGTGGTTCTTTCTAAGTAAACATTAAAGACCAGATCTTCAACTGGAGCGAGTGAGGGTTTGTTGTTGTTGTTGTTGTGGTTGTTGTTGTTGTTGTTTTCCTTTTCTTGGGGGGGGCGAGTTCTAAAACATTCCTTCTGAAAGCAAACTGAACTCATGCACCAGGAGAATCATGTCTCAGCAGTTAAGAGTACCGGGTGTTCTGACACACTCCTCGTGAGTACCAGTAGTACACAGATAGATGCAAGCACAGCCAGACAAGCGCGCGCGTGGACCCACGCACACACACACACACACACACACACACACACACACACACACACGCGCGCGCGCACATGATGAAACAAGAAAAGTTCCAATGAGTGCAGTTACAAAGACAGAATCGGTTGTTTTGTTATTTATCTTTAAAGACGTGTGTGTGTTTGCATGCATGCTGGCGTGTATATAAGTCTTAGAAGAATCACATATCTACACTTTAACAAACCATTTCTAGTTTAGATCCTCGAGGTCCCCATCTACCCATGGAACACGCCAGATTTCCATTGAGCCCTATCTCGCTCTCTTAAAAATGAGACCACAGGAGCCCCACCAGACCTCCCTCTCAGCTGGGGCCTTTCATTTTGCTTTTCTCTCTTTCTGTTTTAGATTGATTTCTGGATTAAGTGTGGAGTGTTCTGCTTGCCTCTCAGGACTTTTGGAAGAGCAGCCAGTGCTTTTAACCCCTCCTGAGGCTTTTTTTAATTTTAATTCATTTCTTTTTATTTTTTGTGGTAATTTGAGACAAGGTTTCTCTGTGTAACAGGTCTGACTGCCCTGGAGCTCAGGCCTGCCTCTGCCTCCCATGTTCTGAGACAACAGGCATGCATGCGCCACCACCGCCCGGCTCCTTTTCATTTTGCGGAATGCTCTCTTTGGTTTAAATGCTGAGGCGCTGTCACACAGAAAAGAGTGTAATTTTTGAGAACAACACAAGTTCATCCGGGCTCTGTGGTGCTCGCTGGATGATACCATCTCAAAGGCAATATTGGCCCTGCCCCTCCAGTACTGGCACCGGACATGGCGGAGGTGGGCTGGGCACTCCCTGTCCTACAAGCGGGTGTGACAGCCAAGTTTTGGTGTTTTGTTTTGTTTTGTTTCTGTCTCCCATTACCACCACCCCCACACCCTCCACTCCATGACAGCGTTTCTCGGTGTAGCATTCGCTGTCCAGTCCTGGGCTCCTTTTATAGACCAGGCTGGCCTTAACCTCACAGCGATCTGCCTGCCTCTGCCTCCCGAGTGCTGGGATTAAAGGCATAGCCAGGCAGTGGTGGCAAATGCCTTTTTCAAATCCCAGCACTCAGGAGGCAGAGACAGGTGGATTGTTGTGAGTTTGAGGCCAGCCTCATCTAAACAGCGGGTCCAGGACAGCCAAGGTTCCATAAAGAAACGCTGTCTTCAGGAACCAAAACCAAACCCAAACCCAAAGAAACAAAAAAATTTAGACCGAGGGGCTACACCAGACCTCTGAGACGGTTCCTTTCATTTTATTTACCTTTCTTTCCTTTCATTATTTTTTTTATTTCTGTTTTTTTGGGCGGAGGCAAGGGATTCATTTTTCATGTTAGGGTTTCTCTGTGTAGCCTTGACTGTCCTGGACTTACTTTCTTTTGTAGACCAGGCTGTCCTAAAATTTACGGCAATCCTACTGCCTCTGCCTCCCGTGTGCTGGGTTTATTGGCATGCGCCACCACCAGCTGGCCTTATTTTAATTTTTTTCTGTGCATCATTCGGTATGAATGTGTCAGATCCCTTCTAGTGGCGTTACAGACAGTTGTGAGCTGCCGTGTGGGTGTTGGGAATCCAACCCAGGTCCTTTGGAAGAGCCGACAGTGCTCCTGTCCACCGATCCATCTCTCTAGTCCCATTTGCTTTGTCTTCATGCTCTCTTTCGTTTGAATTCTGAGTCACCGCCACAGAGGGGGGAAAAAAATCTTCCGAAGTGATCTTCTCTGTTCTCTGTGTTTACCATCCCTCTAAATGGCAGGGACTTAAATCCAATTCACATGGGGTGGGGGGCAGGAGGGTGGAGCGGAGGGCCGGGGGCGCGGGGGGGGGGGGGATTGTGAGGAGCCTCTCACCCCTGACCTGGAAAGTACCCTTTAAATTAAAAGTGTAAAAAAAAAACAACAACAATACTACAAACACACTTTTGTTTTGGAATATAATTTATGGTAGAAAGAAATGTGTGGGTTCGCATACAAGCCCAAACATACACAAGAGACTGGAGAGACCAAAAGGCAGAGCAGCCGATGCCTGTTCTTATCGTCAGGGTACTATTTATGTGAAATGGTTTGTAGTCCTTCCTAGTCCCCTCTACCATGACCTAGAAGTGTGACTGTCTTAAGCTGAAATCAGGAAGCAGTCCATTTCTGGAAGAGGAAAGAAAGGGATGCTATGAGTTCAAGGGCCAGCCTGGTCTACAAAGTGAGTCCAGGATGGCCAAGGCTACACAGAGAAACCCTGTCTCGAAAAAAAAACCAACCAAACAAAAGAAGAAACATAAAAAAATCTTAAAAGAATCCCACGCGCATCTGCCGGGTATAGTAAGGTGGCCCATGCCATTAATCCCAGCACTTGGGAGGCAGAGGCAGGTGGATCACTGTGAGTTTGAGGCCACCTTGGTCTACAAAGTGAGTCCAGGACAACTAAGGCTACACAGAGAAACCCTGTCTCAAAAAAATAGTAAAGATGAGACCATAGGAGCAACACCAGGCCTCCCCCTCAGCTGCGTCGTTTCATTTTGTTTTTCTCTCTTTCTGTTCTCTTTGAGTTCTGCATTAAGTGTGCAGTGTTCTGCCTGCATCTCCACCTGCGGGCCAGGAGAGGGCACAAGGTCTCCTCATAAATGGTTGTGAGCCACCACGTGGCTGCTGGGAGCTGAAGGCTCTACCTTCCCAAGAGCAGCCAGTGCTCTTCAACCCTGACACATTTTGATTTTTGTTATTTTTATTTTTTATGTTTGTGGTTTTTCGAGACAGGGTTTCTCTGTGCAACAGCTCTGGCTGTCCTGAAACTCACAGAGATCCACCGGCCTCTGCCTCCCACGCACCGGGAGTAAAGGCGTGTGCCGCTATTTTATGTTTCTTAATGCTCTCGTTGGTTTAAGTGCTGAGGTGCTGTCACACAGAAAGGAGTATAACTTACAAGAAAAAAGCACCATCATCAAGACGCTGTGGCGCTCGCTTTTAGATGAAAATAATGACATGGATGGGAAAAAACAGGACAAATAAAACAACAATCCAAAAATGTACATAAAATTTACTGAATCATTAATAAACAATAAGCAATGAAATTTGGGCTTACAAACAGGCAAAAAGATAAAGAAAGAGACATATGTTTAGAGAGACCCTAAGGCAGAGTAGCCATGAATAGAGAAACTGATCATTTTATTTTCAGTAATTACAACAGAAAACACAAATAGAATTGACTGGTGTGGAACTTTTCCTGTGTCTCAGGCAGACTTATTTAGTTAGTTTTGGGTTCTTTGAGAGCTAGTTTCTTTGTGTAGCCTTCACACACACACACACACACACACACACACACACACACACACACACACACATACACACACACAAACCAGGAGGGTGAGCATGAAGGGGGAAGCAGAGAAAGAGAGAGAGAGAGAGAGAGAGAGAGAGAGAGAGAGAGAGAGAGAGAGAGAGAGGGAAACCTGTGTAAAATAACATGTCTGTCTGGAATTCAGGGTGTAAAGAAGGTGAGATATTGATAGGGCCTTATGAATGTCCATTGGGAGTCAGAGGGAGACAGATAGACTGTGAATTCAGGTGGCTAGTCTGGCCTAAATAGTGAATTCAGAGACAATAAAGGCTACATAAAGAGACTGACCCTGTCTGTGAAAATCCAAAGAAACAGCAAACAAATGAGAGTTTTCCTGTGAAACCTGAAAATGCCCGACTTTCACATCAGCCAGCCATGAAGGCTGCTCGACCTCCACCTCCAAGGAGAAGTAGGGTGTAACTGAAAGATAATTAAGAGATAAACAGTCAAGCAGCAGCCTCACCCACTCTTTCTGACACATGGTCAAAGGGTAACCTTCAACTTTTGCTTTTTTTCCTTTGAAAGTAATAGGCCTTGCTCTGGCCTGTAAGTCTGTGTGTGTGTGTGTGTGTGTGTGTGTGTGTCTATGTTTTTTTTTCCCCAAAACAGGGTTGCTCTGTGTAGCCTTGGCTGTCCTGTCCTGGACTCGCTCTGTAGACCGGGCCCACCTCAAACTTATAAAGATCTGCCTGCCTCTGCTTCCTGAATGCTGGGATTAAAGGCCTGCACCATCATGCCCAGCTTTGTTTCTGTTCCCTGCCCCCAGTGTTCACATTTAAGTCCATCCATATGAGTCTGGTGTCTGAGAGGGGTCAGTGAGTGGCCACTCTTGAACACATAACCAAAACAAAACAAAACCAAATTATCAAACGGGAAAGGCAAAAGCAGGCCAATCTCTGTTTCCAGGCCAGACTGGCCTACACTAAATTTCAAAGACAGCCATGCCCATCAAAAACAAGCCTGTCTGGTTTGGTTGGTTGATTGGGTATTTTTGTTTTTGTTTTTGTTTTTGTTTTTGTTTTTGTGGCAGGTTTTCTCTGTGTAGCCTTGGCTATCTTGGACTGACTTTGTAAACCAGGCTGGGCTGGAACGTACAGAGATCTACCTGCATCTGCTTCCAGAGTGCTGGGATTGAATACCTGTGTGTTTTTAATTCCCTGTTACTTTATTGTTCATTCAATTTGATTTCATAAGATAGCTCTCTCTCTCTCTCTCTCTCTCTCTCTCTCTCTCTCTCTCTCTCTCTCTCTCTCTCTGTGTGTGTGTGTGTGTGTGTGTGTGTGTGTGTGTGTGTAAATGACCATGTGTGTTCTGATACGCTTATCCTTTTTGATTGCTCATACAAACTATGATTGAACCTTAGACTCTGATGAGTGGCTAACCCGAACCCTAACCAGGCCAACCCCTCAGGCCATACAAAGTGAAAGTAGAATAAGCCCAAGTGAAAGAGAGCAAAAGTGACCTGCCTGACAAATCAGTTAGTGGCAAATCAGTTAGGGAAGGCAGTTTCGGGGAGGGAGGCTCCTTTTGAAAACACCTCACCGCTTGGGGTCCCTCCTTGGTTGTGTCTGTTGTTGATGCCAACGCTGTTCCTGCCCAGCCCCAACTTCTGGTCTCAGACTAAATACAGAGTTAGAGCGAATTAAAGCCCCAGTCCAATGGTGCTAGAGATAATGTTCTCTTTCCAGCTGCTGGGTGCTGACATGACAGGCATGCATGGATTAAGTGCATGCAGTAATAAGAGGATGGAGCCCAGGGCTTTGGAAGCACCCTAGGCCATGGCTTCCCCTCCCCCCTCCACCCCACCACCAACCCCATCCTTCTCTCTCTCTCTCTCTCTCTCTCTCTCTCTCTCTCTCTCTCTCTCGACATTTTTTGTTGTGGGGCTGTGTGGTTCTTTTTATCCAGGATGACTCCTACTTGTTAGGCATGGGCCAGCATGTTCATTACAGGGAGGAGTGGAGCCCAAGGCTTTTGAAGCACCCTAGGTTAGGGCTTCCCCTTCCCCTCATGTGTCTGGAGCACTGAAGGTAAGGAAGGTGGAACAATCCATGGCACCTGCTACCATGGCTACCACATAAAATTAAAGCAAATTTAATAGTGAAATAAAAATCAAATGTGTGCCTTGAATCACAACTCAACCCTCAGGACGCAGAGGCAGGCAGATCACTGTGAGTTGGAGGCCAGCCTGGTCTACAGATTGAGTCTGGGATGGACAAGGCTACACAGAGAGACCCTGTCTTGACAAACCTAAACAAAACAAACAAACAAAAACAAAAAACCAAACAAAACCCAAAATCAAGTATGCTAAAAAGACACATGAGCAACCCACACACAATCTGTTTATTTCCCAGACATGGGCCAGCATATCCAAAGTTAATGCAGCACAGACAGAGCTTCGGATTCCCTAACCTATAGATACATAGATAGATAGACAGACAGACACACAGACACACAGACACACAGACACACAGACAGACAGATGGTAGTTAGGATAAGTGTCACTGGAAATCATTCACTATCCCTCTCCAGATCAGACCTCCCTTCAATGCACAGAATTCTAACTGCTTATGTCCACTGAGTGATTGGATTAAAGGTGGGTGTGTGTGTGTGCGCGCACGAGCGAGACCACACCCGGCCTCCTTTCATTTCTTTACCTTCCATTGATCTAAGTCTGGGGTTCTAGTGGTCAGTGTGTGGCTAATCTTGAACCCATAACGCTGTCACTTTATTATATGTTTAGTTTAAAGTCAAATTCTCTGACGGTGTTCACCAAAATGAAGCCACCTTCTGGAGGGCAGATATCACGGTGGCTTACCTCACCAATATGGATGCAGTCCTGGGACATACTTTTCAAGTTCATTTACTCTGGAGGACCAGAACTTAAATCCAATTTGCATGTGTGGAATTCTGAGGAAGTTCTCCTAATCTACACAGTACCCTCGCTGTGTGAAGAGAAAATCAACCAAACTGTTTAACTCCCTGTCTTTTGAAAAATTGTTTATTAATTAATAAAAATATTAGAAGGAAGCCGGGTGTGATGGCGCATTCCTTTAATGCCAGCACTCGGGAGGCAGAGGCAGGCGGATCGCTGTGAGTTCAAAGCCAGCCTGGCCTACAAAGTAAGTCCAGGACGGCCAAGGCTAACACAGAGAAACCTTGTCTCGAAAAAATATATATATATTAGAAGGAGGAGAAAGAAGAGGAGGAGGAGGAGGAAAGGAAGGAAGGAAGGAAAGAGCCAGGCCTGGTGGCAGCAATGCACTGATTATTTAAATTTTTCATGGCATTAGTCATAAGAAAAAAAATAAAATAAAGCAGATATAACTAATTGTCCTGGCATGCACCACCAGGCCCTGCTTCCTTCAATTTCATTTATTTATTTACTTATTTATATTGGTTTTTTGAGACAGGGTTTCTCTGGGTAGCCTTGGGTGTCCTGGAACTTTGTTTTTACACCAGGCTGGTCTCAAACTCACAAAGATCCACCTACCTCTGCCTCCCAAGTACTGGGATGAATGGCGTGTGCCACCATGCTGGTCCTTTCAGCTCTTTATCTCCAAGAAAGTTTCTAGGTAGTCCTGGGAGTTCCAACCTAAGTCCATCTACACATCAGTTTCAAAGACAGCCAGAGGGGAGAGAGAGAGAGAGAGAGAGAGAGAGTCTATCTCCAAAAACCTTAGATAAGTAAGTACATAAGTAGATAGATAGATGATACACAGACAGAAAGACAAATGGAGGCCAAGCATCATAGTTTCCTCATGTAATCACAGCAGAGACAGGTGGACTTCTGTGTTTGGTTTTTCCAAGTACATATTTAAGTCTTTATTCGGCTATCTATCAAGGATAAACTGGTCCTTTATTTAGTGTAGTCTCCGTACCCCATGTGTAACCATTGAAAACCCTAACTAGATGAGGCCTGCCTCCAGCTCACAGAGTTTCACCTGCCTCTGCCTTCAGAGCTATGGGATTCAAGGCCTACAGCACCACAAAGACCTGGCTTCTTTAAGTTCTGGTTTCAGAAGTTAACGCCAATGTGCATGTACAGAATTATAGGGAAGCCTTTTCTGATCTACACAGTTCCCTCGCTCCATGAAAAGACAAACCACATAAAGGCTTAACTCACTTTCTGAAAACAAAAAAACAAAAATAAAGAGCTGGATGGAGAGGTGGCTCAGAGGTTAAGAGCACTGACTGCCCCTCCAGAGGTCCTGAGTTGCATTCCCAGCGAGCACATGGCGGCTCACGGCCATCTATAATTTGCTCTAACGTCCTCCTCTGGTGTGCAGGCATACACGCAGGCAGATGGAGCACTGTACACATAATAATGAATAAATATTTTTAATTGAAAATAAACTTTTAAATTAACCATAATGACAGGGAGGAAAAACTAGTTCAGAATCTTTCAGTAGCCAGGCGGTGGTGGCACATGCCTTTCTTTAATCCCAGCACTTGGGAGGCAGAGACAGGTGGATTGTTTTGAGTTTGAGGCCAGCCTCTTCTAAACAGCGGGTCCAGGACAGCCAAGGTTCCATAAAGAAATACTGTCTTCAAGAACCAAAACCAAAACCAAACCAAAAGAAACAAAAAAATTTAGTCCGAGGAGCTACACCAGACCTCTGAGACTTTCATTTGATTTACCTTTCATTTTATTTACCTTTATTTCATTTCATTATTTTTTTTATTTCTTTTTTGGGGTGGGGGCAAGGGATTCGTTTTTCACGTTAGGGTTTCTCTGTGTAGCCTTGACTGTCCTGGACTTACAACCATGCTGGGGCCACAGCCTCGGCTGTCTGCAGCCAGCACTCCTGGACTGTGTTACCGCTCTGCCAGACAACACCCACATAGATCACTGTGCCGTGCAGCTCCTAACACAGCACAGTAGGACCCTGTGTTTTGCACACTGACTTCCTAAGAGTGCCATTACCAGCCTGGCAAACAGTTAGAAACAGAATCAAAGGCCACTTCATTTGGACAGTTTAAGAGGAGGCCCCGGTAGGAAGCAGCTGCTAAGATCCACGGCAGGTTTTTAAGGCCCTCTGAAAGGCCCTGACTGCACCATGCTCGCAGGCCCTTGAAATGTGCTCTCCAAATCAGGACCAGTCAGCTCTCCTACAGAAGGCTGATGACTGCCTGCCACTCAGTGAGCCTAGATGCCACTCCAGAGGCTGAGGGGGGGTGGCAGAGCTGACCTCACCAAACCCAACTGCTATTACCAAACCACATGCCAAGAATAGAGAACCTTCTTCTCCAGGGGACACCACTCAGGAGAGCCTGAAGTGCCATCTCAGAAGAGAAATGCTTGCACAGCCCTGAATCACAGCAAGTCTCATGCTGACAATGAAGGAAGTGGTGATGCCTCACAGAGAGGACTTAACAGTTAAGGCTACACATTGAAAACCAGAAAACAAGGGGTGAAGTCAGTCCCCTTATCTTTTGTATACTAAAACTAGATTGCAGTGTTATGACGCATTTAAAACAAACTTCCACTATGTTTTAATAATGTTAATGCCAAGAAAAAAATGAACCTTCCTTATTTTTAATAGTACCTATAATTAAAACAAGCTTGAGGCCAGCATAGATTCACATACACGTGTATATATGGGCATAGATGCAAACATGCATATAAGGATATTCACATGCATACATGCAAACACGCATATCCAGACATACACATGCACACATGTATGGATATATAAATAAACACAGACAGGCACATATACACACACATATATACTCACATATAGATGACCATACACACATGTGCACATGTATACATGCACAAATACATGTAGATATATAATATGTATATGCACATATACATGTCACATAGAGTCTTTAGGTTTCACAAGTTTCATAATCTAACACATAATAGTTAAGAAAAATACATACGTTCTTTCTTGATTTTTTCAGCTACTAGAAATTCATCTCTTTCTATGGTGGGGGCGAAGTTGCTGCCAATGACTCTCACGGCAAACTGGAACTGCTGGAAGGTGAGCAGAGGCTACGAGTTATAACTGGACAGTTTTCTTCACCAGGGCACACAACTCAAGACAGCAAACCACTGTCCCCAGTCTTAACTGCGAGGGCAGAAAAGCCATATGAAATCAGTGACTTGAGTGAAGAGTTCTATAAAATTTGGGAAAAGACAGCAGAGACACAGAAAAATCCTAAAGGAAAACGAAACTGGACTGGTAGCCATTTCAAAGGGAGTGACTGTAGTCACAGAATGGGCGAGGTGCTTGGAAATACGCTGGTCAAAGGCCTCTGTGCAGCTTCCAGCTCCCAGGAAGACAGAGGCCGAATCTGTGCACATGAGTTACAATGTAGGAGTGTCTCTGCTTCCTTTAAAGATACATAAAAATGAGAAGGATGCAGCTTAGCTAAGATAAATGTGCCAGGGCGGAAGTGAAGCTGGAGGGATGCTGGAGAACAGACAGGTGCACAGCACTAACTCAAGGATGAGGATGCCCGCCCGATGTCTGCAAGGCCAGGCATGGGTCAGGAGGTGGAGCTGTCTTTCTTTTCTGTTGCTCTGATAAATTCTCAACCCAAAGCAACTCAAGGGAGAGTAGGTTTATCTGATTCACAATGTTAAGTTACAGTCCATCACTGCAAGGAAATCAATGGGCAGGGACATGAACCAACTGCTCACAGTACATCCAGTGAATAAAGTAATGAATTTAAAATTGTAAGCAAGCCAGCCACAGTGGTGCATGTCTGTAATCCCAGCACTCAGAGAGGCAGAGATAGGTGGATTGCTGTGAGTTCGAGGCCAGTCTGGCCTACAAAGCAAGCCCAGGACAGGCAAGGCTACACAGAGAAACCCTGTCTGGAGGTGGGGGACACACGACAAAGCAAAACTAAAACTGTATGCAGGTGCTCAGTCCCCTTTCTCCACACTCATACAGCCCAGGCTTCTGTCTAGGGAATGGTGACACCCACAATAGGCATGACTTCCCACAAATCAAGAAAATTCCTATGGCCATTTCAGCAGGCCAACCTAGACAATCTCTCAGTGGAACAGCCTTTTCAGGTGATTCTAGATTAATCCACCTCTTGCCAACTTGGCACACAGACATATCACTTTAAGCCATACCCTTCTACTCTTTGTCCCCAAAGTCTCATGTTACTCTCTGAAGTGGTTTGAATAGAAATGGTCCCCATGGGGTCATATACTTGACTGCTTGGCCATTAGGAAGTGGTGCTAATTGCACGGGATTAGGAGGGGTGGCCTTGTTGGAGAAGTGTGTACCTGGGGGTTGGCCTTGAGGTTTCAGAAGCCCAAGCAGGTGGTGGCTCTCACTCTTCCTGCTGCCTGAGGATCCAGATGTAGAGTTCTCAGCCCCTTCTCCCACACCATGTGTACCTGGCCATCACCATAAGTCCCAACAGGATAACAAATTAAACCCCTAAAACTGTAAGCAAGCCCCAATTAAATGTTTTCCTTTTTAAGGGTTGCCATGGTCACAGTGTCTCTTCACAGCAATAGAACAGGGACTAAGACAGAAGTTGGTACTAGGAGCAGGGTATTGCTGTGACAGGCCAGGCCATGCTGATGGTTGGTGGAATGTGCACTTTGTGACTTCGGACTGGAAAGCAGTTATATGTCTTAAGTGGGGCTTACCAGGCCATCCTAATTGGAACAGGGGAGACAGTAGTGCTGAAAACAAACCAGATTATAACTGCCTGGTTCAAGAGGTTTCCAAAAAGAATATTAGAAAATGGCCTACAGACCATCCTTATAATATTTTGTCAAAAATAAGTGAATAAATAAATAAATAAATAGTGCCTTGTTTTGCCCTTGTCTGAAAAAAATCTGCCCGAGGGTAAATTGAAGAGTTTCAGATTAATGGCATTGGCAGAGATTTCAAAACAGCCTAGTATTGATTGTTGCATGGTCATTAGTGGCCAGTCAATCTTATGCAGATCTGTAATGAAAAGGAGCAAGCTGAACAAGGGAAAATACCAATTGTACAGTTTGAGGAGAAAAGAGACACCAGGAAGTGTAATGGAGCTAAGGCCAGTGCTCAGTGAGATAAAAAGCTTAAAGGAAAACCCGATGCTAAAGGGAATAAGGGGGAGCGGTGACCTCAGGGCAAGACCCACCCAGTTAAAGAACTAAGGAAAGGCTGTAGCAGTGAACAGAAAACAAAACAAAGCAAAAATCCCAGAAAGCTGGTGAAAATGTATTTGGACAAGGCAGCAAGTTCCAGCCCTGGCAGTTTCAGCTATGTGGTTTAGTATAAAGGGTAGAAGAAAAGGGTTATGGAATCTCCCTCCACAACTGAGGAAACATGCAGAGGGCAGGCATGCCAGGTGTGTCTGCATGGAGACCCAGAGAGGCCATGCTATGAAGCTGTGAGGGTGAAGCCAGAGTTAAATATTTTCTTTAGAAGAAATGACATGGGGGCTGGAGAGATGGCTCAGAGGTTAAGAGCACTGACTGCTCTTCCAGAGGTCCTGAGTTCAATTCCCAGCAACCACATGGTGGCTCACAACCATTTATAATGTGACTTGATGCTCTCTTCTAGCCTGCAGGTTTACATGTAGGCAGAGCACGGTATACATAATAAATAAAGATCTTTAAAAATGAAAAGAAAGAAATGACACAGACATGGTGTCTCTTTACAACAGAACACTGACTAAGAAGCCCCCATAATGTCAATGTAAAATACAGTCCAATTTTAAGTCTACAAAGTCTTGAGATTTTTCAATATTTTGAAAGTTCAAATTTTTTCTATAAAATCAAAAACAATGTATACATTTCTAACATATAATGGCATAGAACAAATGTACAATTTTCAAAATGGAATAACCAAAGGAATAATCAAAGCAAAACTCCAAATCCAATATGGCCAAAACCAAACCCCGTAGCTCCATGCTTACACCTGGGGCTCGTAATGAAGCTGGCTGGGCTCCGCAGGCTTCAGGCCGCCCATTCCTTCAACCCTTCAACTTGTGGCACGCACAGCTTCTCTTTCCAACTTAGTCCAGTCCCACTTATTGCCTGTAGCTCTTCTTGGCACATGTCCCATGATCCTGGCATCCCCAACACTAGCCACTGAGGGCTTGCTTCTCTCTGGGGACCTCAACCCTGCCAGCAGCTCTCCCTCCCGCCTTCCTTCTTGTGTCTTTCATACTTTCAAAACCAACAGCACATAAAGGGAGCCATCATCTGGAGGTGTAGCCTACACCCACAGACCATAGATGCATCAACTCCTGTGTGCTGCCCTTGAGGAAACACTTTCCTGATGTCCAGTGCAACCACAAGGTGCTGAGCTCTGTATCAGCCAGAGCTGCTTTTCTGTCTGTTCTTCCTTGTTATAAACTTGAAGCTTGAACACACAGCTAACAAATAATTTATTGTTTTTAAATTCAACTTCACTCAAAATCTCACAGAACTGGCAAATGAAGCGAGACCTTAACAAATCTTACAGGCTTGCCCCTGAGCCACCTTGTGACTCAGTCCTTCTCGAAGTGCTCATGACAAGGCTTCCACTGTCCTCATATTCTCTCACTATCCGAGATCCAAAGAGAAAGCCCCGAAACTCTACTCACGGCACCTGATGGCTTTTCTAGCCCCAAATTCCATTGTTTCCATATTCTTCCCACAAACAGTTCCAAAGACACAAAGCCACACAGTCATGCCCCTGGCCCACCCTAATCTAGATAACACCACAGTCATGCCCCTGGCCCACCCTAACCTACATAGTCCCCACAGTCACGCCCACGGGCCACCCTAACCTAGAGAAAGCCTCATTGAAACTCCCTTCCCAGATAATTCTCTATTGTGTCGAAATGACAGTTAATCCTAACTATCCACAGGGACAAATGTCAAGAAAAAAAACATTAAGCCGAGGATGATGGCACACGCCTTTAATCCCAGCACTCGGGAGGCAGAGGCAGGTGGATCGCTGTGAGTTCAAGGCCAGCCAGGTCTACAAAGAGAGTCCAGGACGGAGAAACCTGTCTCAGAAAACCAAAAGAAAAATTAAATACATGATACACACTGCAGAAGCCTAGAGAGGTGCAGCAAGGAAAGGAGTGTCATTCTCTCAAGGGATAGGTAAGAAGGGTAGGAGCTGCATATGTGGAGGAAAAACCAGTGTCCACCCAGTATCCCTGACAACCACTGATCCCATCCAGGCAAACCTCAAAGGATAAGACATACAGCAAGTCAGCAAAGACTAGTGATCAAAGTCAGAGGCTGGCCTCAGAGTTTCAGGAAGCTGAGAGGAAAGACAGGGGCAGTTCCAGTTCCCAACAGCAGCCAGGTCCTTAATAACCCTTCCCCAGGACACAGGACGGAGGAAGCTGAGAGAAAAGACAAAGACGGGCGAAGCTCCCAGCAGCAGCAAGGTCTCCGGCAGTTCTTCCATGAAAAAGCCTGGCACCTGCTTTAAGTACCATCAAGGCATACGGAACAAACAGAGATGCATACAGAGGGGAGGGGCGGGGAAGGGGAAGAGGCAGCTTCTGGGCCTGCTAGTCTGCTCAACACAAGAAAACAAGAGGGCCTGTTCCAAATGGAAGGGAGGGCAAGGACTGGAGCTAGAGGTTGTCCTCTGCTCTCCACACACGCATGTGCTCTCATTCTCACACACGAATGAACATGCCTGTGCGCATGCTCTCTCTCTCTCTCTCTCTCTCTCTCTCTCTCTCTCTCTCTCTCTCTCTCTCTCTCTCACACACACACACACACACACACACAGATTTTTTTAAGTAACTGCAATTAGCCATCATATTTTCTTTAACATTAACAGAATTAAACCAGAAATCAGTGTCAAATCTGAAAAATCACAAACAGCCTTAGTTAAAGCGCCTACTTCTGTGATGAAACACCGTGACCAAAAGCAACTTGGGGAGGAAAGGGTTTATTTGGCTTACATTCTACGTCACCTCTCATCATCATAGCAAGTCAGGATGGGAAGAAATCTGGAGACAGGAGCTGATGCAGAGGCCATGGAGGAGTGCTGTTTAATGGCTTGCTCCTCATGGCTTGCTCAGGCTGTTTTCTTGTAGAACCCAAGATCACCAGCCCAGGGATGGTCCCATCCACCACTAATCCCGCCACTTAATTTACTAATTAAGAAAATGCCCTACAGGCTTGCCTACAGCCCCATCTTAAGGAGCCATTTTCTCAATCAAGTCTCCCTCCTCTCATGACTACAACATGTATCAAGCTGACACTGGGCAGCCAGCACACCAAGTATTCAGAGCTAATCAATACATACTACATATGCAAAAATGAAAATAAATTTAATGAAAATGAAAATCAGATATACTACAAAGACTTGAAGTCAGTAATTTTAGTCTATATAAGAAAATCTACAAAACCGAGCAACTAAACTGAAAGTATGCATTAGGGAACAATAAAACTGTGACGTGACAGGGGCCCTGATCTCACAGAAACTTGAAAGAAGGTCTAATATCAATACTATTCATGTGGAAACACCCACTCACAGCAGAAAAGTCAAATTCTTGGTCAGTGAGAAAATAGCTTCTAGAGCAGAGAAGCTCAAGCCAAGCAGTTACAGCCAACATTAGCAGCCACAGATCAGGCTATCCCTGCCATGCCTGCCACCATTTGGTGACAATGGCACTTCAGCTCTGTGGTCTTCATCTCCAAAACAGAATCCTATCTAATGGTGGGGAAAGCATCAGACAAGGGTACTAAAACAAACCTTAATCTTCAAAACTGCCCCCCCACACACCAAGAAAGATCCAAGTTCAGAGGAGCCCAAGGAGACCCAACTAAGAGGAAGAACGAGACCAAGTGGACTCTCACTAGAACCCTGAGGATTAAGTAACACCAGGGGGAGCCTAAAAAGCAGGAGCTTGGTTAATACTGTGAACTGGAATTCCCAGAAAGGTCACATCCAGGTTAAAGATTCCACAAGGCACTCAGGTGGGTAGTGCACACCTTTAATCCCAGCACTCAAGGAGGCAGAGGAAGTCAGATCTCTGTGAGTTCGAGGCCGGCCTGGTCTACAAAGCGAGTCCAGGACAGCCAGGGCTACACAGAGAAACCCAGTCTTGTGGTGGGTGGGGCGAAGATGCCACAAGGCTGATGGGCCTATTATCACTTCCATGGCTACAGAAGCTGCAATGGAGCAGGTCTAGAGCTCACCCCTCATAGGGCCCACTCACTGGTCACCTTGGCATCTGGCCTGCCATCCACCTTGGTGACTATCAGGTGTTGTGGAATACAGACCCCAGCCCCAACCAACCCTCAGATGAGAGTGTCACCAAACAGGACCTGAGGCCAATAACAGCAACTCGCCCCTTTGCTGTACCCAACCTACCTGACCTTCACTTGGATACATGTGAAAAGCGCCTTGACTCATGACTTTGTTTCACTCTGTTGCTACACTTTATAAAACTGTTACCATGTTACAAGGCATTAGGGGTAACCTGAATCTGTGTACCCAGACCACAGTCACTTATGTTTAGCTCCAAAATAAATTGTCTCTTCCTCCCTTTGAAGTGACAGTTGCGCTTCTGCATCAACAATTACAATGTACCATTTCAGACTGTGACACTGCACCTTGGTGAGCAACATGCTCCTGCTTCTTGCTTCACCACGAGAAGAGATGGTGTTGGGCAAGAGATCTATGTGTGTACAATTTTCTTGTAAATCTAAACCATTCTAAAACACTAGGTGCTTTTAAAAATATAACAGCAGGCCCTCTCTTCACAAACCCTGGCTCTAACTGTTCTGGAACAGCCCATGCTATCAACATTATTTAAGCATCCATTTCAGTACTTTCTGTCTTCAAGACAAGAAGAAAACAATTATAGTTTGGGGAGAGGTGGTTCCTTTTGTAAGCTCAAAAATTAATCTCAACTTGTACCATATAACAAAAAACTGACTCATTTCACACAAAATAATATAATATAACCTCTCCCCGGGAAAAAGATGAAAAGAAAGAAATCTTTATGACTTTGGATTTGATAACAGTTCTTCACACAACACCAAAATCATGATCATTTTAAAATACGTTTTCTCTTATTTATTGGGTGGGGGTGTCCTGAGGGAAAGGTGGCATGCTAGAACTCAAAGGACCAGCTGGATGTCCTGGTGCACACCTGTAATCTCAGCACTCCGGGAGGGAGAGGCAAGAGGATCGCTCTGAGTTCGAGGCCACCCTTGTCCACAAAGCAAGGCCAGTACAGCCAAGGCTACACAGAGAGAACCTGTCTTGAAACAAAGAAACAAAAATAAAATTAAAAAAAGAAATCACAGGACTACTTCCCAAGCCAGTCCCAGCCTGCACCCTTGTGCAGGAGGCTGTCTGTCTTGCTGCTTTAATCACTGAGCAGCAGACTGGATACTAGCTGGTTCTTGAGCTTCCAGATGATTCTTCTGTCTCTGCCTCCCATACTGCCTTAGGACTGCTGTTATTACAGACACACACCACCAAGCAAGGCTTTGTACACAGGTTCTGGAGACTATAGGGCAAGCTCTTTTACCGGCTGAGCCATCTCCCTGCCCCTCCCCCTTTCCAATATGAAGAAGAGAATTCACCAAGATGTTGAGGCAAGGGAGATGGCTCAGCAGCTAAGAGCCCTGTTGCTCTTCCAAAAGACCAGAGTCCAATTCCCAGCCCATGGCAGCTCACAACCATTAGCAACTCAGGGTCCAGGGATCCTGCATCCTCTTGTGACCTGTGCAGTCAATGCACATGCATAGTGCACAGACAGACATGGGAGTAAAATATCTATACACATAAGTATTTCTAGAAAGCCTTTAAAAATACTAATAATTTTGCTCTGAAAAAAAAAAACAACAACAACTGTTAAGAGTTAAAATACCGGGGTGGGGAGGGAGAGATTTCAAAGCACAAAACAATAGACTCATAGCTAGAAAAATAACATTCAAAGTTATAAAATTGGAAGACGCAATCCAGCAAGAACACAAGCAAATGCTATGAAGGAAACAAAATGAGACGCAGCATTAGGAAGAGCTATGAGTGTCCAAACAAGAAGTCAGGACAAGATGCTCAACAGCATCAGGCAAGGGAAATGAAACAGTAAACTACCACCACACACCTGTCAGACCGCAACACAACACCAATACAGACTGCGACAACAGAGAATGCAGTGGACTCAGCAACCCCAACTCCATTCACAGCAAAGGCAGCAGCATCTTCAAGGAGCTTTATGGAATACTTCATCCTGCATCTCTCTGAGAGACCAGTGAGTCCCAAGGGACAATCATAAATGGGGGGAGGGGGGCGAGAGGACACAGAATTTTGCTAAAAAGCAGCGTTCCAATCACCTGTAGGCTGTGAAACTTTTATCAATCAAAAGGGACTTTAATGTAAAATTCAAATTTAAAAATCCATAATGAATAACTTCAAAATTCAGTTTTAACTATGAGCTTCTTTCTGGAAGGTAAAAAATGTTGGACCCAATGCAATAAATGAAAAGTGATTTTATGGTCATAACCAACAACCTTAGCTATCTGATTTCACCTGTGACTGGGACAGTCGATCAAAAAGGTACACTGTCCTCTACTCACTCTCCCCAGATGCTGAAATGACCCTCACTCGCTCTTCCTGGATCGCTAGAGTAGCCGCTTCAATTCCTAGAGGCTTACTTTCCTCCTAAGCTCCTTCTATCCACCTTCCCACATAGATTAGCACTTTACCCCTTTCGCTGTTCATCAACAGAGCAGTCACATCTCCTCCATTAGACAGTAAGAGCATCTCTTATGACATATCTGGGACGAGGGGGATTCAGAGATCTCTTACATGAATGAATTCCACAATCAAACATCACAAGGTATAAAGCATTAAGTCAATGCTTCAATAGTGACACACAGCAACTCATCTATGGCTTTGACAAGTTGGTACAAATTATGAAAGATCAAAAGGCTCGCTCAATTTTTAAAACACAATTTTGCTTAAAGCCTGTCTTGAAAACATGGCTATTTAGCCCTTAACGGTCTGAGGCATAAGGAGCAACTAACCCAGTCATGTCAATTACTAAAATGTTCCCTCATGACGCATCCCCACTCATCTCCAAAATGAGCTTCAAGAGACGAGACCCTTGACCTTCCCCCCCCCTACTGAAAGGGAAATCTTTTTATTAGCATTAAAGCAACCAGAACAGCAGAGCTCTCTAACTCATAAGGGCAGGTGGAAAGGTATGCTAGCCCAAGGTCATAAGTCACAAAGAATGCGGAGATGGGAGACAAAAGCCTCCTGAGTGTTCCAAGGACTGGCTGGCCATAAAAGATAGGGAGAATACACAAGGACAAATTCCTGAGAGAAACAGGTACCGGACATGGTCGAGTGAGTAATGAGCCAAGACCCCTCATCTGATCTTATGGTGTCTGCTTAATCCCCCCCTTGAGGCCCGCACACAATGGTCCAGGTTTGAGTTTAACCAGATGTGTTGTTAGCTCAGATAAACATCTACCCTCAGGTTCCAAGAAAGACAGGAACCAAGGACTGTACCGATGTGATTAAGTCTGAGCTTACCCCAGATCTGCCTATGCAATTTGCTGATGTTCAAATGTTTGAAACAACCAATCGTGTGTGGCCACGCCAAAACTTCCCACTCCCCCTCACCCTGGCCCATATAAACCCCTAACCCCTGGGCTTCTGGTTCGACCCCTCTGTCTCCTGCATAAGCTACGCCAATAAACTGCCTCATGTGTTTACAGCAAGACGGTTGTTTGTGTTTCTTTGGGTGCACGCCATCCCAAGGCTTGAGTGAGGGTCTCCCTTTGGGGGTCTTTCATTTTGGGGGCCTGTCCGGGATTTGTGCGACCACCCAAGACCCCCAACGACTGCTTGGGGGTAGGTCTGTGTGAGTTTTGTGTGTCTGAGTACAGTGCTGCTGATTTTGTGTCTTGGTTTCAGTTTCTGGCAGCTGCCGCTGTGGGCTGTAAAGACCCAGTGGCTGCGGAGGCAGACATGCTAGGGCCGCAGGCTGCAACCCTGGGGGATGCCCTAAGGGTGAAGGGGAGTCAGGACAGCCTGACTGCCTTTTTCAGGATGAAGGAGACAGAGTGCTCCTTCTTGAGGGGAAGGTGCAGAAGCCTACCCCATCGGAACTTGCGTTCAGTTGGTTGTACAAGTCCAGACGCAGATGAGTGTGCTTGGATGTGGTAGTGTCTTGTGTACTTATATTGTTTTTGTGCTTCTTGTTTTTGAAATGGGACAGACTGTGACGACCCCTTTATCTTTGTCTTTGGACCATTGGACGGACGTTAGGGCAAGAGGACATAATCTATCCGTAAAAATTAAGAAAGGACCCAGGCAGACCTGCTATTAGAGCTGTCAGAGCAGTTATTTTTCAGGAAAGATCAGGGTCACATCCAGACCAACAGCCTTTCATCACCGTTGGGAAGATTTGGCCCATTACCTACCGCCGTGGCTCAAGCCCTTCATCCCACCTCGCCCAAGCTCCTGACTCTTGGTGGTGCGAGAAGGCACCACAGAAGACAAATCAAAACCATGGCAGAGTGGAGGAAGCGAGCCCAGTGCACCACCGGAGCCCATCTGTAAAATATATCCTGATATAGCAGAACCCCATAAATGGCCCATGTCCCTGCTCCCACCATATCCCTGAGTTCCCCAGCTGGCAGCCCCAACCTCAGCCCCACCCCCGGCTTCTAGGGCAATGGGTGATGGACCCTCAGCGGACACTGGGGGCCACCTTGGAGCAACCCCTGAGGGGCCTGTTTCCACCATGGCTCTGCCCCTTAGTGCTGTCGGGCCAGCCCCAACAGGCAAAAAATGCGTTACAACTCCTACAGTATTGGCTTTTTTTCTTCCTCCGATCTCTATAATTAAAAAAACTAACCACCCACCTTTTTCAGAGAACTCTACAGGACTTACAGGTCTGATTAAGTCCATGATGTTCTCCCACCAACCCACATGGGATGACTGTCAGCAGCTTCTACAGGTTTTATTGACCACCGAGGAGAGAGAAAAAGTTCTCCTAGAGGCTCGAAAGAATATCCGAGATGACGCTGGACACCCCGTCCAGACCCTGGCCAAAATAGATGAAGGAGTCCCCTTGACCCGTCCTCAGTGTGACTACTACACGAAAAAAAGGTAGGGAATGCCTGCCCATTTACCGTCGGGCTCTGGTGGCAGGTCTCAGAGGGGCCGTGAAGAGGCCCACCAATTTGGCGAAGGTAAGAGAAGTCTGAGCCCCCCTCGGTGTTTCTAGAGAGGCTCATGGAGGGTTACTGGAGATATAACCATTATGACCCTACGTCAGAGGTACAGCAAGCCTCTGTAATCATGGCTTTCATTGGACAGTCAGCATCTGATATTAAAAAAAACTATAGCGCATTAGCACATTGAGAGATTACAAGATTATACCATCAGGGATGTGGTAAGGGAGGCTGAGAAAGTTTAGCATAAAAAGGAGACAGAGTAAGTGAAACAGGAAAGAAAAAAGAAGGAGAGAGCTGAGGATAAGGAAGGAGAAAAGAAAGAGAGAGCTGAGGATAAAAAAGAAAAGAAAAAAGACAGAAAAAAATCTGATGAGAATACTGGCCACAGTGGTAGGAGAAAGAATGTGTCAGGAAACAGGCAGGCCTAGGCAGACAGGGAACCTGGATGACAAGAGAAGGCAGGGGCCAAGGAGACCCAGAAAAGATTGAACGCTGCCACCTGATCCCAAAGATGCCTTCTTCTGTCTGATATTGCACCCTAACAGCCAATCCCTGCTTGCCTCTGAGTGGCAAGACCCTGAAAACAGAAGAACTGGACAGCTTACGTGGACGAGATTGCCCCAGGGGTTTAAAATCTCCCCCACCCTATTTGATGAAGCCCTACATTGGGACCTTGCCCCTTTCCATGCTAATAATCCCCAGGTGACTCTTCTACAGTATGTAGATGACCTCCTATTGGCTGCAGAGACCCGTGAAGAATGCGAGCTTGGGACTCAGAAAATCCTGGCTGAGTTAGGTGAGTTGGGGTATTGGGCTTCTGCCAAAAAGGCACAACTGTGCCAGACTGAAGTGACATATCTGGGATACAACACCTTGAAAAACAATGGTGGCTCACAAAAGCCAGGAAACGGACAGTGAATCAGATCCCGACCCCAACCACCCTCGCCAGGTAAGAGAATTCCTGTGGACTGCGGGATTCTGCAGGCTTTAGATTCCCAGGTTCGCCACTCTAGCAGCCCCATTATACCCTCTAACAAGAGAAAGGGGGGAGTTCACTCAGACTAAGAAACACCAATTGGCTTTTAATACCCTCAAAAAGGCACTGATACAAGCCCCTACCCTAGCACTGCCTGATCTGAACAAGCCTTTTACTCTGTACATCCACAAGCAGAAGGGGGTTGTCAGGGGGGTCCTCACCCAAACTCTAGGACCCTGGAAGCGCCCAGTGGCCTATCTGTCAAAAAAACTGGATCCTGTGGCCCTCTTGTTTGCTGGCGATAGCAGCAACAGCTGTATTGTTTTAAAAAATGCTGATAAGTTAACCATGGGCCAAAATGTGATGGTGGTGGCCTCCCATGCCCTCAAGAGCATTATCAGACAACCACCAGACTGTTGGATGACCAACGCCCGGATGACCCACTACCAGAGCTTGTTGCTGACAGAGCGGGTGACCTTCGCTCCACCCGCCATCCTTAACCCTTTCACCTTGCTACCCAAAGCTGGCGAGACCCCAGTACATCATTGTGAAGAGATACTGGCTGAAGAAACAGGGACTCAGTCAGACCTCACTGACGGGCCATGGCCTGGGGTAATAACTTGGTTCACCGAAGGAATTAGCTTTGTGGTAGCAGGTAAGCGAAGGGCTGGGGCAGCGGTAGTGGATAAAAAGTCTGTCATCTGGGCCAGCAATTTACCAGAAGGGACGTCGGCCCAAAAAGCTGAACTTATTGCTTTGACCCAAGCAGTAAGACTGGCGGAGGGAAAGGTTATCAATATCTACACTGATAGCCAGTATGCTTTCGCAACAGCTCATGTCCACGGAGCAATTTATAGACAACGTGGGCTGCTGACTTCAGCTGACAAAGACATTAAAAAATTTCTCACTTTGTTAGAGGCTGTCCATTTGCACCACAAGGTGGCGATCATCCATTGCCAAGGACATCAAAAAGAGACTGGCCCCATAGAAAGGGGGAACCAAATGGCTGACCAGATGGCCAAAGAGGTGGCACGAAGACCGATGATTCTAAGAGCTAAGGTTATGCCCCAACATGCTGAGGGGATTCCCGAGAAAAGGATCCTCACAGAGGAAAAGGGGCTAGAATACCTGGCTAGTATACACCGCCTTACCCACCTAGGGCTGAAGAAGATGACGGAACTGCTCAATAAGTCTCCTTATCACATCCCCAGACTACAAAAGACAGCAGAGGGTCTGGTAAAAAAAAACCTGCAAGACTTGCACTCTTACTAATGCCGGGTCCAGCAGACACTGTGCAGGAAAGCGCTTGTGGAGAGATCGACATAGAACTTATTTGGAGGTTGATTTCACTGAAGTCAAACCGGCCCGATATGGTAATAAATACCTTTTAGTTTTCATAGACACCTTCTCAGGGTGGGTTAAGGCATTCCCCACAAAAAAGGAAATTGCAAATGTAGTGGCCAAGAAGATACTTGAAGAAATCCTTCCCCGGTTCGGGATACCTAAGGTCATTGGGTCGGTCAATGGGCCTGCCTACGTCGCCCAGGTAAGTCAGAGACTGGCCAGAAAATTGGGGATAAATTGAAAATTACATTATGCTTATAGACCCCAGAGCTCAGGACAGGTAGAAAGGACAAATAAAACTATAAAGGAGACCTTAACAAAATAGACCTTAGAGACTGGTGAGGTGATTGGACAGCCCTTCTCTCCCTTGCCTTGTTCCAGGTACAGAACACGCCTGGACCGTTGGGACTGACACCCTTTGATATACTGTTTGGTGCACCACCACCTCTGTTTAAAATCCTAGAGAGTGTGGCGTGTCCCGATAACAGTTTTGTACCTTCCACCCATCTTTTAGCCCATTTAAAGGCTCTCGAGACGATCAGGCAAGACATTTGGGAACAGCTGAAAGATGCCTACACTGCTAGAGACCCTACAGTTCCTCATCAGTTCAAGATTGGAGACACCATCTTGGTATGGAGACACGGAGCTGAGAATCTCAAGGCATGGTGAAAAGAACCCTACCTGGTACTGTTAATGGCTCCAACTGCCGTAAGGTAGAAGGAATCCCCACCTGGGTCCATGCTTCACCTGTGAAAAGGACTCCTTTTGATACTAATCAAGATAAATGGATCCTAAAAAAGACTAATAATCCTCTAAAGCTGCGTCTGCATCACAGATGCAACCCTAAGTCAAGACAACAACCCTCATGCTCCGATACAACAGACTTGGGAGGTGATCAAAAAAAAGGGGGAACAAAAACAGGCTAGATAAAAGACAGAGGGACAGAAAAGCTCAACAAGTTGGTTTGATTCCTGGCTCACCTGGTCCCCCTGGATGACTATCCTATTTTCTGCTTTAGCTGGGCCAGTGTTGGTTATTTGCTTGATTTTAATTTTTGGCACGTGTATGGTAAATAGGTTACTTATTCTTATTAGAGATAAAATTAGTGCTGTTCAACTGATGGTACTAAGATAACAGTACCAATCAATAAGAGACCCTGACAGGGCAGAGTATAAATCTTTTAGTATAAAATAAAATAATACTCAAAAATTAGAACAGATATACTAAGATTAGAATTATCAAGTAAAAGAAGAGGGGAATGAAAGGGAAAATTTTTAATTAGCATTAAAGCAACCAGAACAGCAGCGCTCTCTAACTCATAAGTGCAGGTCGACAGGTGTGCTAGCCCAAGGTCCCAGATGATAAGTCACAAAGAATGTGGAGATAGGAGACAAAAGCCTCCTGAGTGTTCCAAGGACTGGCTGGCCATAAAAGATAGGGAGAATACACAAGGACAAATTCCTGAGAGAAACAGGTACCGGACATGGTCGAGTGAGTAATGAGCCAAGACCCTTCATCCGATCTTATGGTGTCTGCTTAATCCCCCCCTTGAGGCCCGCACACAATGGTCCAGGTTTGAGTTTAACCAGATGTGTTGTTAGCTCAGATAAACATCTACCCTCAGGTTCCAAGAAAGACAGGAACCAAGGACTGTACCCATGTGATTAAGTCTGAGCTTACCCCAGATCTGCCTATGCAATTTGCTGATGTTCAAATGTTTGAAACAACCAATCGTGTATGGCCGCGCCAAAACTTCCCACTCCCCCCGACCCTGGCCCATATAAACCCCTAACCCCTGGGCTTCTGGGTCGACCCCTCTGTCTCCTGTGTGAGATACGTGTCGACCCGGAGCTCCGCCAATAAACTGCCTCATGTGTTTACAGCAAGACGGTTGTTTGTATGTCTTTGGGTGCACGCCATCCCGAGGCTTGAGTGAGGGTCTCCCTTCGGGGATCTTTCACTACCACAGCAAAGTGGGCAGAAATGCTTTGAGGTCTGGCTTCTTAGAAGCACTATTCGCTACTTGAACTCTCCGGGGAAAAAAACCTAGCATCGTTCAACCCTGGACTCATCACCAGAGGCAGAAATGACAGCAGAGTGGGAAGCATGCAGAAGCAGAGCTGCAGTGTGCGGTGCGGTCTGGACAAGGAAGCAAAAGCAAAGCCCTGCTACAGCAGCTCAGGCCGGGGGCCCCCGGCAGGGACATCCCACACGGGCGCCGCATCCCTTTCCTTTCGCGGGGGCCAGGGATAACAACTACCCCGCTGGCCAGTGTCATGGCGCTCAGCATCCACAGCTTGCAGCCCCACCGCACGTACCTTCGCTCCGACCCAGGATCCAGCAGCACAGTTTTTGCAGCAGAACTTGGGGCGAGTTCTGATCCAGGGTTGCCATTACTGCGCCTGGACTGCGCGCCACAGCCTCCCCTTGCCCCAGGATCTCGCGCCCGGAGTACAGCGCCGCCATATTCGTGGAAGCGGCAAAAGCGCCTGCCTCCCTTTATGCACTGCTTCCCGCTCGAGGCGCACATGTGCCCCCACCTCGGCGCCGGTCTTCACAGCTTCTCGGCGCCGGAAGCATTGTGGCGGCAGCTGTAGGGTTAGTGTTAGGGTTATGTTAGGATTAGGGTTAGGGTTACATTCATGGTTAAGATTAGGTTACCATTAGGCTTAGGGTTAGGGTTAGCGTTAGGATTGGGTTAGGGTTAAGGTTATGGTTATGGTTATGGTTAATTTAGTGTTTGAGTTATTGTTATGGTAAGTGTTAGGGTTAGGGTTAGGATAGGGTTAGGGTTAGGTTTATCGTTAGGGTCAATGTTAAGGTGAGGTTTAAGGTTAGGGTTGGGGTTGGGGTTAGGTTTATGTTTACGGTTAGGGTAAGTTTGGGGTTAGGGTTGGGGTTAGTGTTAGGGTGGGGTTAGCGTTAGGGTTAGGGGTAATGTTAGGGTTAGGGTCAGGTTTAGGGTTAGGGTTAGGGTAAGGTTAGTGTTAGTGTTAGTGTTAGTGTTAGGGTTATTATTAGGGTTTGGTTTAGATTTAGCATTAGGTGTAGGGTTAGGGTTAAGGTTAAGGTTAGGTTAGGCTTAAGATTAGGGTTATGGTTTGGGTTAGGGTTAGGTTTAGATTTGAGTTTGGGCTTATGGTAGGGTTAGTGTTAGGGTTGGGTTAGGGTTAGTGTTCTGGTTAAGGTTAGGGTTTAGTTTAGGGTTAGTGTTAGGTTTAGGCTTAGGTTGGGTTTAGGCATAGGGTTAGGATTAGTTTTAGGTTTACGGTTAGGGTTAGGGTTATGCTTAGGGTTAGGGTTACTCTTAGGGTTAGGGTTAGGTTAGTATTAGGGTTAGGGTTAGGTTAGGGTTAAGTTTAGGATTAGGGTCAGGTTTATGTTTTAGGGGTAGGTTTAGGATTAGGGTTTGGTTAGGCTAGGGTTAAGGTTTGGTTTTGGTTAGGGTTAAGGTTAGGGGTAGGGGTAGGGATAGGTTTAGGGTTAGGGATAGGTTAGGGTTAGTGTTAAGGTTAGTGTTAGTGTTAGGGTTAGGGATTCGTTTAGGGTTAGGGTTGTGG
Organism: Acomys minous; assembly: GCF_964271855.1. Taxonomy (NCBI): domain Eukaryota; kingdom Metazoa; phylum Chordata; class Mammalia; order Rodentia; family Muridae; genus Acomys; species Acomys minous. Next base: position 79,824,482 of record NC_140484.1, on the reverse strand, counting down.
TTGCAGTTGGGGTTAGGGTTAGGGTTCCTGTTAGGGTTAGAATTAGGGTTAAGGTTACATTTAGGTTTAGGGTTAGGTTAGGGTTAGGATTAGGATTAGGGCTAGGTTTAGGGTTACAGTTAGGGTTAGTGTTAGGATTAGGGTTAAGGATACGTTTAGGTTTAGGGTTAGGTTAGGGTTAGGATTAGGGTTAGGATTAGGTTAGGGTTAGGGTTAGTGTTAGAGTTAGGGGTTATTTTTATGGTTAGGTTTAGGGTAGTGTTAGGGTTATGTTAGGGTTAGGGTTAGGGGATATTTTTATGGGTAGGTTTAGGTTAGGGTTAGGGTTAGGTTTGGGTTATGGTTATGGGTAGGGTTACGGTTAGGTTAGGGTTACAGTTATCATTATGATTAGGGTTAGGGTTAGTGTTACGCTTAAGATTAGTCTTAGTTTTAGGTTTAGGGTTAGGAATAGTGTTAGGGTTAGTTTAGGGTGAGGGATATGTTTAGGGTTAGGTTAGGTTAGGTTAGGGTTAGGGGTTAGATTCCGGGTTAGGGTTAGCGTTAGGTTAGGGTTAGCATTAGGGTAGGGTTAGGGTTAGAGTTTGGGTTAGGTTAGGTTTAGGGTTAGGGTTAAGGTAAGGTTTAGGTTTAGGTTAGGGTTAAGGTTAGGGTTAGGGTTAAGTTTAGTGTTAGTTTTAGGGTTACAATTAGGGTTAGGATAGGGTAAGGGTTAGGTTAGTGTTAGTGTAAGGGTTTGGTTTAGGGTTAGGTTTGTTGGTGACGTTGGGGTTAGGGTTACGGTTACGCTTAGGGTTAGGGTTAGGATTAAAGTTAGGTTTAGTGTTATGGTTGATTTTGAGGTTATCGTTTGGCTTAGGATTGAATTAGAGCTTGGGATAGAGTTAGGGTTGGGTTAGGATTAGATTTAGGGTTAGGGTTGGGGTTAGGGTTAGGTTACGGTTCGCATTAGGGTTAGCTTTAGGGTTAGGTTTAGCTTATGGTTAGGGTTAGGATTAGGGTTTGGGTTAGGGTTAGGGTTAGGTTAGTGTTAGTGTTAGGGTTAGGGTTAGGATAACAGTTGAGTTTGGGGTTAGCGTTAGGTTTAGGGTTAGGGTTATGTTAGGGCTAGTGTTCGGGTTAGGGTTAGGGTTAGGTTTATGGTTAGGATTAGGTTTAGGATTAGGGTTATGGTTAGGGTTAGGGTTAGGTTAATGTTAGGGTTACTGTTACGGTTAGGGTTAGGTTTAGGGTTAGAGTTTAGAGTTAGGGTTAGGTAAGGGCTAGTGTTAGTGTTAGGGTTAGGGTCAAGGTTCGGTTTTAGGGTTAGTGTTAGGGTAGGGTTTGATTAGGCTTAGAGATAGGATTAGGTTTCGGTTTGGATAAGGTTATGGTTAGGGTTAAGGATAGGGTTAGGGTTAGGTTAGGGTTAGGGTTAAGGATAGGGTTAGGGTTAGGTTAGGGTTAGGGTTAGTATTGGGGTTAGGGTTTGGTTTAGGTTTATGGTTGTGGTTGTAATTGGGGTTAGGGTTAGGGTTCCTTTTAGGATTATGGTTAGGGTAAAGGTAAGAGTTAGGTTTAGGGTTAGGTCAGGTTAGGGTTAGGGTTAGGGTTAATATTATGGTTAGGGTTACAGTTAGGATTAGGCTTAGGGATATGCTTAGGGTTAAGGTTAGGGTTAGGTTAGGATTAGGGTTAGGTTAGGGCTAGGGTTAGTGTTAGGGTTAGGAGTTATTCTTATGGTTAGGTTTAGGTTAGGGTTATGGTTAGGTTTGGGTAATGGTTAGGGTTAGGGTTAGGTTTAGAGTCATGTTTAGGGTTAGTGTTAATTAGGGTTACGGTTATCATTAGGATTAGGGTTAGGGTTAGGGTTAGGTTAGGTTTAGTGTTAGGGTTAAGGTTAGGTTTGTGTTTTGGTTAGGCTTAGGATTAGTGTTAGTGGTAGGGTTAGGTTAGGGTTAGTTTTAGCGTTAGGTTTAGGGTTTGGGTTAGGTTTAGTGTTAGGGTAAGATTAGTGTTAGTGATAGGGTTATGGTAAGAGTTAAGTTAGGGTTATGGTTAGGTTAGGGTTAGAGTAAGGGTTTGGTTTAGGCTTAGGTTTGTGTGTGTGGTTGGTGTTAGGGTTAGGGTTACGCTTAGTGTTAGGGTTAGGATTAAGTTTAGGTTTAGTGTTAGGGTTGATTTTGGAGTCATCGTTAGGCTTAGGGTTGAGTTTGAGCTTAGGGATAGTGTTAGGTTTAGGGTTGGGTTTGGGTTAGAATTATGGTCATGGTTACGGTTAGGTTTAGATTTAGGTTAGGGTTAGGGTAGGGGTAAGGTTAGGGTTAGGGCTAGGGTTATTGTTATGTTAGGGTTGGTGTTAGGATTTGGGTTAGGGTTAGGTTAGGGTAAGTGTAAGGGTTAGGCTTATGGTTAGGGTGAGGTTTAGGTTTAGCATTTGGGTTAGTGTTAGGGTAATGTTTATGGTTATGGGTAGGGTTAAGTTAGGGTTAGGGTTAGGGTTAGGGTTTGGTATAGGGTTAGGGTTCTGGTGGGTGTTGTGGTTAGGGTTAAGGTTTAGGTTAGGGTTAGGGTTAAGTTTAGGGTTAGGTTTAGAGTTGAGTTTGAGCTTAGGGTAGGGTTAGGGTTAGGGTTAGGATTAGGGTTTGGTTAGGTTTGGGGTTAGGGTTAAGTTTAGGGTTCAGATTAAGGTTAGGGTTAGGGTTAGGTTAGGGTTAGGGTTTGGGTTAGGTTAGGGTTAGTGGTAGGTTTAGGGTTTGGTTTAGGGTTAGGGATGTGGTGGCTGTTGGGGTTAGAGTTAAGGTTCTGGTTAGGGTTAGGTTTAGGCATAAGGTTAGGGCTAGGTTTAGGGTTAGGTTGGGGTTAGGTTTAGGGTTAGGTTCATGGTTGGGATTAGGGTTAGGTATATGCTTAGGGTATGGTTAGGGTTAGGTTTAGATTGGGGTTATTGTTAGAATTAGGGTTAGGGTTAGGTTAGGGTTAAGGTTAGTGTTAGGATTAGGGGATATTTTATGGTTAGGGGTAGGTTATGGTTAGGGCAAGGCATGGGTTATGGTTATGCTTATGGTTGAGGTTAGAGTTAGCGTTAGGTGTAGAGTTAGTGTTAAGTTAGGGTTATGGTTATCATTAGGATTAGGGTTAGGGTTAGGTTAGGATTTGTGTTAGGGTTAAGTTAGGGTTAGAGTTAGGATTAGTATTAGGGTTAGGGTAGGGATAGGGTTAGTTTAGGGTTAGGGATAGGATTAGGGTTAGGATTAGGCTTTGTGTTAGGCTTAGGGTTATGGTATGGTATAGGGGTATTGATAGGGGTTAGTTTTCGGGTTAAGGTTAGGGTTAGGTTTATGGTTAGTTTAGGGTTAGTGTTAGGGTTTGGGTTAGGGTTAGGCTAAGGTGAGGGTTAGGTTTATTGTTAGGTTAGTGTTAGGTTAGGTTTAGGTTTGAGTTAAGGTTAGGGTTAGGTTTGGTTAGGGTTAGGGTTAGGGCTAGGTTTAATTTTAATTTTAGGGATAGGGTTAGGTTTAGGGTTAGTGTTAGGTTGTGGTTAGGGTTAGGCTTAGGTTAGAGTTAGTGTTAGGGAAAGGGTTAGGGTTTGGTTTAGGGTCAGTTTTGTGGGTGGGGTTTTGGTTAGGGTTAGGGTACACTTATGATTACTGTTAGGATTAAGGTTGGGTTTAGTGTTAGGGATGATTTTGTGGTTATCGTTAGGCTTAGAGTTGAGTTGAGCTTACAGATAGGGTTATGGTTAGGGATGGGTTAGAATTAGGGTTAGGGTTCGTGTTAGGGTTAGTGTAAGGGTTATGATTAGGGTTTGGGTTAGGGTTAGGTTAGGTTAGGTTAGGGTTAGGGTTAGGGTTAGTGATTAGATTTCTGGTTAGGGTTAGGGTTATGTTAGCGTTAGTGTAATTGTAGGGTTAGGGTTAGGGTATGGGTTTGGGTTAGGTTAAGGTGAGGGTTAGCTTTAGGGTTAGGGTCAGGTTTAGGGTTAGTTTAGGTTTAGGTTTGTGTTAGGTTTAGGGTTCGGTTAAGGTTATGGTTAGGGTAGGCTTATTTTTAATGTTAGGGTTAGGGTTAGTGTTTGGTTAGTTTAGGGTAGGGTAAAGGTTTGGTTTAGAGTTTGGTTTGTGGGTGGGGTTGGTGGGTGGGGTTGGTGGGTGGGGTTGGTGTTAAGGTTAGAGTTAGTTTAGGTTTAGGGTTTGGATTAAATTTAGGTTTAGTTTTAGGGTAAGTGTTAGTGTTAGTGTTGGTTTAGAGTTAGGGTTAAGTTAGGGTTAGGGTTAGGGTTTGGTTTAGGGTTAGGTTTGTGGGTGTGTGGGAGTTAGGGTTAGGGTTACCCTTAGGGTTAGGGTTAGGATTAAGTTTAGGTTCAGTGTTAGGGTTTATTTTGGGTTTATCTTTAAGCTTAGGCCTGAATTTGAGCTTAGGGATAGAGTTAGGGTTTTGTTGGGATAGGGTTAGGGTACTGCTATGGCTAGGGTTAGGTTTAGGGTTAGCCTTAGGGCTTAGGGTTGGGTTAGGTTTAGGGTTTGGTTAGGCTTAGGTTTAGGATCTTGGTTAGGGTTAGGATTAGGGTTTCAGTTAGGTTTAGGTTAGGTTAGGGTAAGGGTTAGTGTTAGGGTTTGGTTTAGGATAAGGTTTGTGTGTGGAGGTGTTATTAGGGATAGGGTTATGCTTAGAGTTAGGGTTAAGATTAAGTTTAGGTTTAGTGTTAGGGTTGATTTTGGGGTTATCGTTAGGCTTAGGGTTAAATTTGAGCTTAAGGATAGGGTTAGGGTTAGGGTTAGTGTTAGAGTTAGGGTTAGGGTCAGGTTAGGTTAGGGTTAGAGTTAGGACTAGGGTTTGGGTTAGGGTTAGGTTAGGTTAGGGTTAGTTTTAGGGTGAGTGTTAGGGGTTAGATTTCAGTTTTGGGTTAGGGTTAGCGTTAGGATTAGGTTAGTGTTAGGGTTAGGGTTTGGGATAAAGTTATGTTAGGGTGAGGGTTAGTTTATAGTTAGGGTTAGGGTTAATTTAGAGTTAGGTTAGGTTGAAGGTTAGAGGTAGGGTTAGCTTTAGGATTAGGTTAGTGTTAGGGTTAGGATTAGTGTTAGGGTTAGGGTTATGTTAGGGTTAGATTAGTGTTAGTGTTTGTGAGAGTTTAGGGTTAGTGTTAGGGTTAGGGGTAGTGTTAGGGTTTGGTTTAGGGTTAGGTTTGTGGGTGGGGTTGGGGTTATTGTAAGTGTTACTTTTAGGGTTAGGGTTAGGGTTAGGGTTAGGTTTATTGTTAGGGTTGATTTTGAGGTGAGGGTTAGGGTTAGGGTTGAGTTCGAGCTTAGGGATAGGGTTAGGGTTAGGGTTAGGTTTAGGGTTATGGTTAGGTTATCAATAGGGTTAGGGTTAGTGTTATGCTTAGGGTTAGGGTTACGTTTAGGCTTAGGGTTAGGGTTGAGTTAGGATTATGATTAGGATTAAGGTTAGGGTTAGGTTAGGTTTAGGGTTAGGGTTAGGGTTAAGGTTAAGTTTGGGTTAGGGTTAGGTTAGGATAAGGGTTAGTGTTAGGATTAGGGTTAGGTTTAGTTTTAGGTTTAGGTTTAGGTTTAGTGTTAGGGTTAGTGTTAGGTTTAGGTTTAGGATTAGGTTAAGGTTAAGGTTAGGCTTATGGTTAGGGTTAGCATTAGCATTAGGGTTATGGTTAGGTTTAGGCTTACTGTTGTGGTTGTGGTTGTGGTTGTGGTTAGGGTTAGGGCTCGGGTTTGGGGTAGCATTAGGGTTAGGTTTAGGATTAGGTTTATGTTAGGGTTAGGCTTATGGTTAGGTTTAGGGTTATGTTTAGGGTTAGGGTTACGCTTAGGGTTAGGGTTAAGGTTTTGGGTTAGTGTTAGTGTTTGGATTATGGTTAGGTTTGTCGTTGAGTTTGTGGTTAGTGTTAGGGTTATGCTTATTGTTAGATTTAGGGTTAGGGTAGGGTTAGGGTTAGAGTTGAGTTTCGTCTTAGGGTTAGGGTTAGGTTTAGGGTTAGGGTTAGGGGTATTTTACTGTTAGTGTTAGGGTTAGGGTTAGGGTTTAGGGTTAGGTTTAGGGTTAGGGTTAAGTTTGGGTTAGGGTTATGGTGAGGGTTAGGGTTAGGTTAGGGTTAGTGTTTGGGTTAGGGTTAGGGTAAGGTTAGGGTTAGGGTTAGGGTTAAGCTTGGGGTCAGGGTTAGGGTTAGGTTTAGGTTTAGCATTATTGTTAGTGTTAGTGTTAGGATTAGGGTTAGGTTTAGGTTTAGGGTTAAGCTTAGGGTCAGGGTTAGGGTTAGGTTTAGGTTTAGCATTATTGTTAGTGTTAGTGGTAGGGTTAGGGTTAGGGTTAAGCTTGGGTTCAGGGGTAGTGTTAGGTTTAGGTTTAGCATTATTATTAGTGTTAGTGGTAGGGTTAGGGTTAGGGTTAGGGTTAGGGTTAAGCTTGGGGTCAGGGTTAGGGTTAGGGTTAGGTTTAGCATTATTGTTAGTGTTAGGGTTAGAGTTAGGGTTAGGTTAGGGTTAGGTTTAGCATTAAGGTTAGGGTTTAGATAGGGTTAGGGTTGGGGTTGGGGTTATGTTCAGGGTTAGAGTTAGGGTTAGGTTAGGGTTAAGATCAGGGTTATGTTTAGGATCAGGTTAGGGTTAGGGTAAAGCTTAGGTTTAAGGTTAGGGTTCAGGATAGGTTTAGGGTCAGGGTTATGCTTAGGCTTAGGGGTAGGGTTACGGTTAGGTTAGGGTTAGGTTAGGGTTAGGGTTAATGTTCAGGGTTAGGTTAGGTGTAGGGTTAATGTTCGGGGTTAGGGTTATGGTTAGGTTTAGGTTAGGGTTAGGGCTAGTATTAGGTTTGGGTTAAGGTTATGGTTTTGTTTAGGGTTAGTTTTAGCATTAGGGTTAGGGTTAGGTTAGGGTTACGGTTAGGATTAGGTTTAGAGTTAAGGTTATGGTGAGGGTTAGGGTTAGGGGTTAGGGTAGTGGTAGGTTGGGGTTAGAATTAGGTTTAGTATCAGGGTTAAGGTTAGGGTTAGAGTTAGGGCTAGGTTAGGTTTAGTGTTAGGTTTAAGATTAGGTTTAGTTTTAGGGTTAAGGGTTGGGGTTATGGTTAGCTTTAGTTAGTGCTAGGGATAGGGTTAAGGGTTATATTTAGGGTTAGGGTTACAGTTAGGTTAGGGTTTAGTTATGGTTAGGGTTGAGGTTGGCGTTGGGGTTAAGTTTAGGGTAGGATTAAGTTTACAGTTAGGGTTAGGCTTAGGGTTAGGTTAGGGTTAGGGTTTGAGGTAGGGTTAGCTTAGGGTTAGGTTTAAGGGTAGGGTTAATTGTAGGGTTAGGTTATGGTTAAGGTTAGTATTAAAGTTAGGGTTAGGGTAGGGTTAGGGTTAAGTTTAGGGGTTAAGGTTATGGTTATGGTTAGGGTTAGCGTTAGGGTTGGGGTTAAGGTGTGGGTGATGGTTAGGTAGGGTAAGGTTTAGGGTTAAGGTTAAGGTTAGGGTTAGGGGTTAGATTTCGGTTTAGGGTTTGGGTTACTGTTAGGTTAGGGTTAGAGTTACGGTTATGTTTAGGATTAGGTTTAGGTTTAGGGTTAGGGTGAGTGTTTGGGTAGATTTTGGGATTAGGGTTAGGGTTAAGGTTGGGTTGGGGTTAGGGATAGTGTTAGGGTTCAGGTTAGGGTTGGGTTAGGGTTAGGGTTAGGTTTAGGGTAAGGTTAGGTTTAGGGTTATGTTTAGGGTTAGGGTTGGGTTTGGGTTTGGTGTTAGGGTTAGGTTTATTGTTAGGGTTGAGTTTAGGGTTAGGGTTAGTGTTCAGGTTGGTTTATGATTAGGGTTAGGGTTAGGATAGGTTTAGAGTTAGGTTTAGGGATGGGTTTAGGGTTAGTGTTAGGGTAAGGGTTGAGGTTAGGCTTAGGGTAGCGTTAGAGATATGGTTAGGGTTAGGTTAGGTTTAAGTTTGGGGTTAGGATTAGGATTATGCTTAGAGTTAGGGTTAGTGTTAGAGTCAGGGTTAGGTTATGGTTATGGTTAGGTTTAGGGTTAGGGTTAGGGTTTGGTTTAGGGTTAAGGTTAGGGATAGGGTTAGGATTAGGGTTAGCATTATGCTTAGGGTTTGGTTTAGCCTTATGGTTAAGTTAAGTTATGGTTTGGGTTAGGGTTTGGATTACAGTTAGGTTAGGGTTAGGGTTAGGGTCATGGTTAGGGTTAGGTTATGATTAGCGTTAAGGTTAGGGTTAGGGTTAGATTAGGGGTAAGATTTAGGGTTAGGGTTAGGTTTAGGTTAGGGTAGGGTTAAGGTTAGGGTTAGGGATAAGGTTACATTTAACATTAGATTTAGGTTAGCGTTAGGATTAGGGATTGGGTTAAGGTTAGGTTAGTGTTAGGGGTAGGAGTAGGGGTAGGGATACGATTTGGGTTAGAGTTATGCTTAAGGTTAGATTTATGGTAAGGATTATGGTAGGGTAAGGTTTAGGTTTAGTTTAGTGTTAGTGTTAGTGTTAGGCTTAGGGTTTAGGGTTAGGGTTAGAGTTAGCTTAAGGTTAGTGTTAGGGTTAGGGAAAGTTTAGGGTTAGGGCTAGGGTGAGGGTTAGGGTTAGGGTTAGGTTAGTGTTAGGGTTTGAGTTTGGGTTAACATTAGGTTAGAGTTAGGTTTAGGTTTAAGCTTAGGGTTAGGGTTATAGTTAGGTTTAGTTTTAGATTTCGCATTAGGGTTAGGGTTAGTGTTAGTGTTATGGTTAGGGTTAGGTTAGGGTTAGGGTTAGGCTTACGTTAGCGTTAATCTTAGGGTTTAGTTTAGGGTTAGGTTTGGGAATGGGGTTGTGGTTAGGTTTAGGGTTCGGGTTCAGGTTAGGGTTAGGGTTAAGATTAGGGTTAGGTTTATGGTCAGGTTAGGGTTAGAGTAAGGATTAGGCTTAGGGTTAGGGTTAGGTTTAGGGTTGGGTTTGGGGTTAGGGTTACGCTTAGAGTTAGGTTTAGGATTAGGGTTAGGTTAGGGTTAGGGTTAGGTTAGGGTTAGGCTTAGGGTTAGTGTTAGGGTTAGGTTTAGGGTTAGGGTTAGGGTTATGCTTAGGGTTGGAAGTAGGTTTGGGGTTAGGGTTAGGTTTAGGTTGAGTGTTAAGGTTGATTTTGGGATTAGGGTTAGGGTCAAGTTTGAGTTTTGGTTTATGGTTAGGGTTGGGGTAGGGTTAGCGTTAGGGTTAGGGTTAGGGTTAGGGTAAAGTTAGGGTTATGGTTAGGTTAGGATTAGGTATTGGTTAACGTTATGGTTAGGGATAGGTTTAGGTTTAGGGTTAGTGTTTAGGTTAGGATTAGGGTTAGGGTTAGGGTTAAGGTTAGGGTTAGGGATTCTATTTCTGATTAGGGTTATGGTTAGGTTTAGGGTTAGGGTGAGGGTTAGGGTTGATTTTGGGAGTAGGGTTAGGATTAAGGTTCAGTTTGGGCTTAGGGATAGGGTTAGGGATAGGGTTGGGTTAGGATTAGGGTTAGGTATATGGTAAGGCTAGAGTTAGGGTTAGGTTTGGGTTATGGTTAGGGTTAGTGAGGGCACACAGAACTGACACAGCTCTAAGGTTCTGCCATCTGGAAGTCTAGTGAGTTGGGGGGGTGGGTCTCAGGGGTGCTGTGGAGGAGGCAGGAATCCCCATCACTCACACAGACACCAAAGGCACCCTGATTCCCCGCTGCACAGGATGCCAGTTCTCTTTGAGACATCCCTAACTCTCATTTCCTGGGCACCAGATGTGGCTGGACAGAACGGAGGACACGCTGACAGGTGTGCTGGGCTGACCTGGGCTCAAACCGAGGGGAGCCAGGTGCTCCAGGTGCAGCTTGGCCTGAGCTGTGAGTGACTGCCATGATGAGGTCATGGCAGCATCCACAAGGACAAGCCAGCGTCCATCCACAGTAAACACTTCCTCCCGGGGTTATGTGCCTGTAGGTGGCCCCTCATGCCCATCCCAGGTGTCCCTGCAGACTGGTTCTGGGTCCCAGTTGGACCCAGTAGCTGATGTCCCTGCATCCTTTAGTGGCAGATGAAGTGCCCATGCCAGAGGGCACTCAGTCCACATGGCATTTCTCACAGTGTCTGCGGCACACTGTAGGTGTATGAGGACACCAGCCGTTGTGGGCCTTCCTGTGCTGGTGACTATGAAATCTCCCACCCTCTGAAACTGCATGCATTGCAAGCCTTCCTCTAGTCTGCCCATGCCTAGTGTCTCCTCCAGGATTTGGGGACACGCCTCATCGATTATTTCCCACAAAACCAATGTCATTGCACATCCTGATGACTTTCCTTATATGTCACTGCACACATGTAGTCGCCATGAGGACTTTCATACGATTGTCACGCCTTCCATCAGAACTCAGTCCCTCACAGGTCAGATATAGCAAGCACATTCTTACTCCCCCTCAGATCGAGACTTGGATTTGAGGGCTGGGTAGTTCTGTCGCCTTCAGGTTAGTGGCTAAAAGTCTAATTTCAAGGATCTTACCATGCAAACGAAAATATCCAAGGGGAAATAATGGCAAATCACAGTAAATCCTCACTACTGTGTTGTTATAAAGGCCAGCCACCCCACACGTGTCAACTTAGATGCTTGTTAATGTGTTAAGGGTACTTAGGGGGCACAGATGCAGCTCTAGCTGGTGCTGTGGAAAAGGGACGCCTGAGAGGAGCATGCAGGCTTTCTGCTGGTCCCAGGGCCCACAGGCCACCCCAGGCTGTAGGGACTCCATCCTAACCTGCCTGGGCACAGACCTCAAAGACTGGCACCAAGCGCAGAGCTCCATAGAGACTCTCTTCTGCTCTCATTCTCCACAGGGTCGGTTAGTTTAAGCATCATCCTTCTCAGCGTCCCAGGCCTTATGACTCTGCAGGGCTTGACTCATCAGCTTGCCTGCCCAAGCTCATCACAGTAAACTTTTCCACCCACTCTTACAAACATGACCAATACCCATCGCAACAGGTGGTAGCTCGTTGAAGAAAACGGCAATGGTTTAAAACATGGTCTCCTCAATGGAGCCACACTTCTCACTGCTGTCAGCTCCACAGGGTATCTGTGGGGAAGAGACCCCAGGAGCTACAGGGAGCTTCTCCATCCACAGAGCCAGGAGGAGACCCCAGGAGCTACAGGGAGCTTCTCCATCCACAGAGCCAGGAGGAGACCCCAGGCGCTACAGGGAGCTTCTCCATCCACAGAGCCAGGAGGAGACCCCAGGCGCTACGGGGAGCTTCTCCGTCCACAGAGCCAGGAGACCCCAGGAGCTACGGGGAGCTTCTCCATCCACAGAGCCAGCACCTCCACTTGTCACCGTTCGACACCCGATGGGGATATTGACACAGCGTTTTGAGCCCTTGTTCTATTTTTAAACGCTTGATTTGTGCCTTTTCAGTTGGATCTTATTCAACTAAAACTGTACTGTGTGCTCAGCTGAGGGAGAGAAAACATTCCCCGGAGCTGTGGCAATGTTTGCACAGACCTCAATTACAAAATTAACAGGGCAGATTGCACTGTCTGTTGAGCCCGGGAGATGACAATAAAAACCTCTAATGAAGGGAGACATGAGAAATAAGACAAACGGACAATACTCAAAAGAATGCCTTGTTTATTTATCAAATTTGATTTACTAGCCAGCTGTGTGACTTCAGTTTAGGGTCACCAGAGAGAAGGGCCTTGCACCACGGCAGCAGAGCCCCAGTCTCGAACAAAGCAGGAGGCAGGAGGTGGAGGTGAGGTAGTGACTGGTTGAGGCCTCCCACAGCCAGGTTGGGTGGTGCTGGCCCAAATCCAGAGTTTCAAGTGAGATTGAACAGCACTGCATGCGTCTTCTGTCTGATGTACACTTGGGGTCACAGGATTGGAGGAGGCAGGAAGGAGACTCGGTCTCACTGGTGCATTGAGGTCAGGAGGCCTGGCTAAGAGAGCCATAGATGGCCGCAACCCCATTCTCTAGCCCCATCCAGAATACCTCTCAGACCGGACTCTACGAAATCATGGAGGTCACGAAGGATCCGAAGGGAACCAGAAGCCTGACTACACAGACAGGAGCCCTGTAGGTCCAGCCCTACTGCAGAGCCAATGGCATGCTGGGAACTTGTACCTTTGCCCTGGGCCCTCAGCTTCAGGATGCCCATCCTTGTTACGTTCGGTCTGATCACAGGACGGCAGAGATCCTGGGGGACAGGATTATCCAACTCACTCAACCAAACAACCTCCTCGAAGGAGGCTGAGTGTTGCGTCTGGAGACGCAGAGACTGTGGTCTCCAAGTGCCAAGTCCCCAGCCTGTAGAGCCAGGTAGCAGCAGGGAAGATGCAGGCTTGGCAAGGCTCTCTCTGCTACACAGGAAATTAATGTGTGTGCAGACCATACCAAGAACACCCTTGAGCCACTTACAGTGAGGGTTTGAGATGAACTGTGGTGGAGCAGCCCTGGGCTGACTGCTAGGGTGTCAGGGACAGAGGGGCTCAGCAGGGGCAGCCCCCAACTGCTTATCCCACAAAGCCAGCCAAACTTGCTTCCACCCCAAGGGTGGAGGCCTCATAGCAATAGTTTGGATACTAAACTGCTACTTAAACTTCCTTTTCAAAGGTTAGCCTTTTTGTCAAAACTCAGGTGACTAAAGCTGCGTGGGCTTATGTTTGTGTCCTCTATGCCATCCCATTGATCTGTGTCTGTTCCTGCTCTGATACCATGCTGTCCTGCCATTACTCTTCATGCAAAGGGCTGAAGCCAGACAGGGTGCAATGTTCCCTTGGGACCGCTGTCCAAAGTTCTGCCTGTACACCTCCAAGACTCAGATTTGTGCCCAGCATCAAAAACAGGTCCTCACAGGACAGAACTCAGGCTGTGACTCTCCAAGCCCCACAACGTGGTGGCTTCCTCTGTTCTTCACTCAAAGCCCAGCCCCCAGCTGGGGATCTGAATGGTCACTGCTCATCCCAGAGTCACCTGCTTCCCTGCAATGCACTCCTGCCTCCCCTAGCTGTCTGCACACCACTATCAAATGTTCCTCCAAGTGCCAGGTCGACATTGCCCATCTTCATCTTCAGCAAAAAATCCCCCCACCCCCACCCCCCGTGCCAGCACGGCCTGGCTTGTCCTGCGGGTAGAGCATCTTTCTGTTCTCCGTGTTATGTTGACCACATAGAACCCTGGCCATCACTGGCCACCTCACTGCTGCCTCAGGGATACCTCCTGCAATGTCTCTAAGGCCTGCTGTGCTGCCTAGGGCTCACCCAGCCCCTTCGCAAGCTGTAACCTGTAGCCCTTCCTCCAATCTGACTCCACAAACTCACTGACACAGGATGGACTGAAGCCCAAAGCGGTTCTCCTGTGCACAGAGGGAAAGAGATCAGGCCCAGGCCCATCACTTCCTAAAGCTGGTCAGTCCTGCTCCGACAGAAGGATACATGCAGGATATGTATGGGACCGGGGACATGGGGCCACACACGAATCATCATACAAAGTGCATTCAGAAAACCGGCATTAGGACAGTGTGGAAAGCCGGGCATGGTGGCGCACACCTTTAATCCTAGCACTCAGGATGCAGAGGCAGGCGGTCACTATGAGTTCGAGGCCAGTGTGGTCTACAAAGCGAGTCTAAGACAGTTAAGGCTAACAGAAAGACCCTGTCTCGAAAAAACCAAATAAGTAAGTAAGTAAGTAAGTAAGTAAGTAAATAAATAAATGACAGTGTGGAGGAGAGCTGATTGGAGAGGTGGTAATCCCATCGCCCCCTCCCCAGTGTCCTCAGTAAAGGTCCACTGGTCTCATCAGCACAGGCCAGGTTCTGTTAAGAGGTGTCCCCAGGCTCAGTAGATAACTGCTAAGCATCTCCTAAAGCGGTGCATATATGAGGAGATGTCATTCTGCCACACCCTGAACTTCACCAAGAAAAAGGTAGGAACAGGCAGAGAAGCTGTGAGAGCAAACGGAGTGTGTTGCCCTCAGAATGGCCTTTGTGTGTCCACTCTGCTCACGACAAGCAAGCCATGGCATGCAAGGTCGAAGTGCAAAGCCACAGTGGCACAAGCCATGAATGCCAGCTCCCATGCTGCCCACCATTAGCTGGTAGCCATCATTTAAAACCTAAAAAGAAATGGTAGATAGGGGATAGTAATACTTAATGTATCTAGAACATTATCAATTCAATAGATAACATACAACTGATGAGTAATAGGTTGCCTGGGGAAGGAACAGCCACAAACCTGGCCCCATTGCCTGGCCCAACACTTGGACAACATAGGCTCTGCAGGGGCTGCTGGCAGGGGGAGTTACAGTCTGCTCAAATCTAGCAAAATCGCCCTGAATTACCCCATAAGACAAGCAGATCAACACTGCATCCTGGCAACACTGGGGTCCCCATGTACTGTCTGCTTCTGGAAGACGTCAGGGTTGGCACAGAGGCTGCAGGCAACCGGCTTCCATACAGATTGCATGGGCATGGTGGTTGCAGGCTTTGCCGCCCTCTTCCCCAGTGACACACAGTGGGTACCACCACCCAAACATCCATCACCTCCCTGCCGAGACTCATGCCTTCTGTCCCTCAAGGAGCTTCTGGGTGATGCCAAGGAAGGCTTCCCGGGGGACATCTCTGCTCAGTTGTACAAACAGAAAGGGTACCACACGCTTCTGGGTTCCCCCAGCCCAAGCCACCACTGTCCCTGTGTGACAGAGAACAGCAAGCTCTGAGGACTCCAATATGCAAAGCCAGGCCTGGCACTCACCTGCAACCCCAGCACTAGAGAGGCCTAGCAGAAAGAGTCTGAGTGTGAGTGTGAAGATGGGTTTTCAACAAGAACTGTTGGGATGACCCACTGAACTAAAACTTCCAAAGGGCGGGGCTAAGACTTTAAATCTTGCTGGCAGCCATGATTTCTTCCTTACAGGAAAATGAGTGGAAGGGTTTTAGGAAGAGCTGTGTGCACTTGAAGAGGCTTTCCTGCTTCTGATGCATTGGCTGCTGTGCATGATACAAAGTGATACTTCACCTCAGCAAAGTGTACCAATGACTGCAATGCCTGGAGACTAAAAACAAAAAACAGTTCCCCAGGTCTGAAGAGTCCAGAATGGTGGCTCGCGCCTTTAATCACAGCACTTGGGAGGCAGAGGCAGGTAGATCTCTGAGTTCGAGGTCAGCCTGGTCCACAGAGTGAGTTCCAGGACACCCAGGGCTACATGGAGAAACTCTGTCTTGAAAAACCAGAAGAAAAAAAAGAAAAAGAAACAGAAGAAAAAAAAGAAAAAAGGGACAGAGCCATGCCTTGCCTCAGCAGCTGCACTCCAGACTCTTGTCAGGAGTTTTCCATACTGTCAGCTCGGCTGAGCCTGTTTTGAAATTTGTCCTGTAAATACCTGTGCTCTTGGGTAAATGTGTTTAACTGTAAATTTTGACAAGCAACCAAAACTCACTGACTGGAACATTTTGAACATGTTTTAAAATTGGATTTCCGTATTTCTTAAGTATTTAAGACAGAGAAAAGCAGAGACACACATCATCCTTATCAACAAAGTCATAAAATTTTATGTTTCTGAAAATCCATTTTCAAAATGTTTTCTCACAGATGTGTATCTTCTGAGAGTTGTTTTCTTCCTCACTCACTGTCAAAACATCATTTGTAGCATCTACCCAGGAGAGGTGGGTACAATGTTCCATGCTTTTCAAACTATCTGCCCAGGGGCTCACTCAGAGTGCCATCTGCCACCACCCATAAGACTGGTAGAGTTTTTTTTTCTTCTCCCCCTCCACCCTTTTTTTGGTAAGACGAAATGCCTGTTGCACAGCTCTGTCTCCCTGCAATGCCAGCATGAGTTCACTGGCAGTCCCATTTGTGTCCCACAGAAAATGTGTACCCCCTCTGAGGCCACCCCTCCCTCTCTGCATGGTGAAGGAGTGAGTTCCTGCAGCTGTCAGCAAGCAACAGTCACCGGGAAAAGCCTGGCAACACACAGCAAGGCCTGGGCCAGCCAGCCTCTCCTAAGACAGGAGCCACCCAAGAGCAGAATGTGGGCTTCTTCTGAAGCCTAGACCTGGAGCCCTGGGAGTAAGACAAAAGCAGTGCTCATGGTCAAATGACACTGGAGATTCTCTGAGAAATAAACCACACACACAATTTCCAGAAGGACCTGGTATAGGTATCTAAGGTACAATTAAACTAAAGCTGTGAACTAAGGACTGGCCTTCATTGTGGACTCACAACTGTCACACCAAGACTCGTTAGTTTTTTGTCTTTTTTTAACTGACAAATACAAACTGCATGGTGGAAATAAGATGTTCCAATGCATCAAGACTACATTGTAGGCGAGCGGCCTGCTGAACTCGGTAACATCACAAACACTCAAGTCCGGTGGATAGTGAGACTTCTTTTATTAGACATATTGCTGGAACACTGTGGCCTATGTGCAGCTCCCAGCTGCCTGGACGGACTGGGCTTGCGTCGGCAACTGCTAACCCCAAGACAGGCTCACGGGTGGGAACTGTGCCGTCCCCTACTGTGCAGAGAAACCGGAAGCCTGTGTTCTCTGGCTTTGTAATGTTCGTTAAAGTCCAACCTGAAGCTGAGCAACTGGAGACTTTCATCAGAGCTGGTCGTCAGCAGCACCAGAAACTGCTGCACAGCGCCCTAGGAAGAGACCACAGGAAAGGCGGTCGGTCAGAACCATGTCCTCCAAATGCCGCTGCTACCAAGAAGCCTCGAGCAGGGACTGAGCCTGTGTGGCTCCCATCAGGAGTAACTATTCGTACAGCTAGATGGGCAATGCACACCCTGTATGTGAGAGCAGCTGACCACTGCCATCCCTCTGCACTCACATGCTACAGGGACAAGCAGTCACTGGGCCTGCTCTGTGCAGAAAGCATGGTGTTCTACTGCTTGTCTTTTTCACCTCATCATCATCACTCAAGCCCAGAACCATTGCTGGGGCTCCACCCCACTGTGAAAGGCAGCCTTCCGGTAGGACACAATTCTGTCAGATGTTGATCTAGCAAAGTCACTATGACCATCCATGGCTCTGAAACAAGCCTACGCTCTGCCTACACCATCCAAAGCGACGGCACTCAACGCAGTCACTGTGAAAAGCATGAGAAGTCACAGGTCCCCAGTGCCCATCTCCCACCGAGCCTCTCGTCCCAGCTGTACAGCTGGCCTGAGGAGAGCTCATTCAGATGAACTGGCAAGGATGAGTCCTCAGGGGACCACCAGCTCCCACTACTCACATGACAAGAATGAGCCACAAGACCAACCCTCTGGAAGCATGCACTAGTAACAAAAGAGGAACCCGTGGTGCATGCTCATACATACCTGGTAAAAGTGCGTCAATATTCGCAACTGTGAACACATTTTGGGTATGGAGTCCTGGAATTCTCGGATCCTCCTATTTT
Organism: Acomys minous; assembly: GCF_964271855.1. Lineage (NCBI taxonomy): Eukaryota > Metazoa > Chordata > Mammalia > Rodentia > Muridae > Acomys > Acomys minous. Next base: position 79,807,164 of record NC_140484.1, on the reverse strand, counting down.
CCTCCTCTTCCTCTGCCGCCGTCACTCCCCACTGGCCCTGGAATTAGAAGCAGCAGCAGGTTTAACTGCTGGGTGCCTGCTTGCTTTAATACTAACAGCATCGTACGTTCAGCACATCGCTAGCCAGTCTCCTCCTGGCTTGGTGTGCCTGACACAGATGCCCCATGAGCCTCCACATGCCCCATTCAGACAATGAGCATGAAGGGAACTTGTCAGTCCTGAGTGCTGGGTGCTCTTCACTCGCGTGGGAATGCCCCCCTCTCCTTGGACTGGGGTGTTTCCCAGAGATACATCCACTTATTCTCCCGCTAACAGGTCTTTCTCAGCCAGGCATGCATGTAACCTGTAATCCCACCTGAGGCAGAGAATGGGTAAGTTGGAGGCCAGACAGAGCTGTACACAGTGAAACCATATCTCAACAACCCTTCCCCCCAGAAAATGTTTTTCAGGGAATGGTAAACTTGACAGAACACAGTTGCTCAGCCAGCCTATTCTCTTTTCATCAATGAACACAGTAGATTCCATGTATGAGACTCTCTGATCTGAACCTTGGCATTTCTGGCATATGCCCTGGACGGGGAAGCTGTTCATTTTGCTAGGGTATCTCACATGCATTAAAAAAAAATTATTATGTATACAGTGCTCTGCCTGCATGTACACCTGCAGGCCACAAGAGGGCATCAAATCACATTATAGATGGCTGTGAGCCACCATGTGGTTGCTGGGAATGGAACTCAGGACCTTTGGACGAACAGCCAGTGCCCTTAACCTCTGAGCCATCTCTCCAGCCCAATCTCACGTGCATTTTATCTGATTCAGAACTCACACTTGTTCGTTCTGAGTGCATAGGCCTCAGGTACTTCACATAGTCTGGCAATGAATGGTGCTGTTGTAACTTGGCACCGTGGCCAAGTGGGTGGGAGGCTTCCCAGCAGCGCCAACTGTGCTTTTGACAGCTTCCTCCCCTTTAGCGTATCCAAATGCAGTCCACTTTGGGCACCTAGAGCCATGAGTTTCAGTCTATTTCCACAGACTTAGGGAAAAGACGATGCTACTTCCTTCTCGATGTCTTTACATGTGTGCCTTCCCCTCTCATTAGGCATTAACTAGACCAGTCAATAGCTTACAGACCCACCATCTCACAGCCCAGGCCTGACATGTGAGGCCTGCCAGAACAAGGACTGTGTCTGACACTGTGATGTTTTAGCCAAAATTTGGCTTCATTGCCAGTGCCCTAAGATGTTGAGTAACACTGAACTTAAAGATACTGAACTAATTAGTTAGAAAGTTGCATGGACACGCTTCAAGAGAAAAGGCAGCTGTGGCTGTTACAGAGCTCAGCACCATGAAGGAGAAACCCGGTGGCCTGCACTGGGACATCAGGAAAGTGTTTCCTCGGGGTTAGCACACAGAAGCTGACAGACCTGTGGGCCGTGGTCAGGCTACACTTCTAAATGAGGGCTCTGTCTATATCCTATGATTTTCAAAGTGTAAAAGAAAACAAGAAGGAATGAGTGGTAGCGAGCAGCTGAGGTCAGGCACCATTAGACAGGGCTGAGGTCCCCAGAGGAAGCAAGCCCACAGAGGCCACTCTGTCAAGCTGTGAGGATGAACTTAAGCTGTGGTAGAGACCACAGCGTGTGTGGATGCCAGGATCATGGGACACATGCCAGGAAGAGCAACAGGTCCAAGCCTGAGAAGCTGTGTGTGCCACAAGTGGAAGGGCTGAAGGAACGGGCTGCCTGAGGCCTACGGAGCCCAGCCAGCTTCATCATGAGCCCCAGGTGCTGGAGATGGAACTGCAGGATTTGGTATTAGCCCTGCTGGATTTAAGGTTTTAGTTTGATTATGCCTTGCTATGCCCTTGATTGTTTCATTTTTAAGTTTGAATGTTTATTCTGTGCCATTATATGTTAGAAGTATGTAAGTTGTTTTTGATCTTATAGGAGTTCACAGTTCAGTCTTTGAATTGAAATATTGAAAATTTGCAAGACTTTGGAAACTTTTAAAATTAGACTGTATTTTAAATTATGAGACTAACATAAAATTTTGGGAGCAGTTGTAGAAGGTATGCTGGCTAATATTATGTCATCCTGATGTTAAGTGAACTGATCTGAGAGAAGGGAACCTCAATTGAGAAAAACGCCTCGATAAGACTGTACTGTAGAAAAGCCTGTAGGGCACCTGATGTGGAAGGACCTGGAACTGAGAGCTGACAAAGCCCGTCTCCCCAAGATGCTTTTGTTATAACTGGAAAGGAAACTAAGAAAACCAGGGTCCACGGGGACTGGCTCCAGGGGCCTCACTGACACCGAAACTCAAGGAAACCAGGTCATGTTCGGTCCGTGTTGACAACATGCAGAACACACGGACCTTTGGGGGCGATCTCACTCTGACCAACACTGACACGAGAAAACAGACTCGGCACATCTGATTTCTAAACACCCGGACAAGCTCACTTACTCACTTCATGCCCACAACCTCTTTACAAAAGACCCTGTTTCTCTGCCCTGCCTCCCTGCCATGCTCACACTGGTGGGACTGTCGGTGCACGGTGTGCCAAACCAACAGTTCCCAGTCTCACTTTCACCTTGGGAAAAGCTCTCAGCACTTCAGACATGAGCAGGTCTGCCATACAGATCTGTAATCAGATTTTACTTGGAATTATTTTTCCTTTTCCTCCTTATAACTGCAAAAGTAAGTTATAACAACTTTATTAGACTACTCCAAAGAGATCTGTATTCTTGGAGTAACCTCAAACATTCAGTATTGTGCCCTCCATTTGGTATGTCAATAAGCAAACATCTTGGCGCTCACAGCCACGTTCTATCACACAGAGCGCAGCATCAGAAATGAAGGCTGGGACAACATGGAATCACTGCCTCAGGGGACAGGACGGTGTTGGTTCTGAACACACTTACCTAGAGGGACAGTCTCTCAGGGATGGAATAGCCACTTTCTTTTCCAATTACTAAGGCTGGTCCTGGTCCCAGAGCCACACTGAACACAGGGGTGTGTACAGGAATGTGGGTGTCACAGACAGCAGGAACTAAGTATGCTAATGCTAGAACCAGGAGTGTCAATGTATAAAATGTTTTTTTTTAACTGAAAGAAGTAAAAGCCCTTCAATCTTAAATTTGAATTGGAAATATCATAGTAACTGAAGTGGTTTTGAGAAGAAAAGTGGGAAGAGAGTAGAAAGGAGCGGTGAATTGCAGGCAGAAGCACCTCTGGGACTGCTCCACCAAGCAGCGGCATGTCAGAAGGCGGAAGCCAGCCTCCGCAGCAAGGTACTCAGGATCCTGAAACCCTTCCAGGAGCTGGCTCCATCCTTCTGAGCTCAATGGACCCACACTTGAATGACTACTGCAGGGTTATCTTACCCTTTGAATTTAAATAAACTTGGCAGGCAGTTTCAGTTGTACAGCTCTCCCCAGACATGCAAGTGTCTCTGGGTGAAGCACACTTGCTAACCCTGTACTGAGTGGGTACCATGCCCCTTCCGCTGTGGACAGCTGAACCTTGTGAGCTACCACTGCACACACAATTGGCCACCATGCTATCATCAGAACAATAAACTCTGTTTGTTTGGTTTTTTGAGACAGAGTCTCACTATGTAGCTCTGGCTGTCCTGGAACTCACTGTGTGGACAAGGCTGGCCTGGAACTCGTAGATCTATCTGCCTCTGCCTCCTCAGTGCTGGGATTAAAAGTGTGCACTACCACTGCCTGCCTCAGTGGGCTGTTATATATAGCTTAACAACTTTCCAGATGGGTGACCCTGAGATCACACTGCATATCACGATTGCTTTACAAGTCACGCCACAGATGGCAACTCTACCAAAGGCAGAGATGGTACTCAATAGCTAGGGCGGAATCCTGCATTTCTCAGCCATGCACAGGCTGCTAGGCATGGATCAGGAGATTATGTGTGTGCCAATCAGTGGCTCTTCAAAATTATCCACAAACCACTGTAGCCATGAGATACCCCAGTGGCACCAAAAGGACACACACACTCCTGCTTCCAAACTCCACCCTTTGGTGTCTGTGATGCAGCTGCCAGACCCCTCACATGGGCATCACATAACAATACTCAAAGGTAGAACCAACCTAACTGTACTTCCATTACTCCAATCCTAGGCACCCAGAAACAGCAGAGATAGTTCCATCCCGATTGACTGATGGGTCTCACTAACCCCAGGCCACTGGAAACACACAGAAATATCCCAAGGAAACAGCTCATGTGGCAGTACTCCCATCCCAGTGCCTGGTCCCTCAGCTGTGAGTCTCACAGAGACACTGGGACACCATGGCCACTGGTATGGCAGCAGTGGTGACCTCTCCAGCTGACAGCGCACAGAGCTTCCTCTGACTCAGGGCAGACACACGCAGCCTCAGTCTGTGGAGATTCCAGCAGAAACACTCTGGCAGCTACGGCCGCTCATAGTGACTGGCCAGGAGTGAGAAAGCAGTTTAAAACCCAAACCTCGAGTTCACACTGTTTCTTCTTCTCTTCAAACTGCAGCCGCCTCTGTAGCTCTTCCAAAGCAGCTCTGTACATGGCATCTTGGGCATTCTGAAGTTCAATCATCTGATTGAACACAGCTCTGAGTTGATTTAAAATTACCTGGAAAGACACAGCGTTTTTAAATGAACAGAGCCTCAACATGCTAGTGAAGCACCTACTTACTGATATACGTGTGCGTCTCCTCTAAAACTCAGGGAAATGGTCCCCAATGTAAACATGTTGAGCAGTAGTGACAAAGAGCACTTGGGATGAGGCCTCCACCCTGACAGCAGTGACCGCTGTTCACTGGTGCTGCCGGGTTCTCATAGGACTGATGTGCCTCTTGAGAGCGGGATGTTGTAAAGTAGCATCTGCTGCACAGAGTGTGACCTGAGGACGTAGACACACTGACTACCAGTGTGTGCTTTGAGTGTACAAGTGTGCACACATCTCCAAAGCCTCACAGCACCACAAAATGGACAGGCTCCTCCTACTCCTTACAGTGCCTTAGTTACTACTCTGCTGCTATGAGGAGATACCCTGACCACAGCAACTCATAAAGACAGCCTTGAGTTGGGCCTTGCTTAGTTTCAGAGGGTTACTCTGTGATCATGGCAAGAAGCAGGCAGGCATGGCCCTGGAGCTCTACATCCTGATGCAAAGGCAGCAGGCAGTGAGAGAGACTGGGCCTGCTGTAGGCTTTTTGAAACATCATCGCGGCCCACTCCTAGGGACATGCCTCCCCCAGCAAGGCCACACCTCCTAATCCTTCCCAAACACTTCCACTGACTGGGGGACCAAGCGTTAGAACATATGAGCCTCCTCTTTCAAACCACCACATGGTGGAAGACATGCCCCAGGCAGCTTGGAGAGAAGATTATCTCCACAGTTAATGACGCCCTGTCCTGCTGAGATGCCGGGCAGCACCACTGACACTGAGCTTACCTAGGCACTCATGCGAAACAGGGCCTTCAAGCCTCACAGCAATGCAGGGAGACAGAAGGGCCAGGTCAGGTGACGCCATTACTACAGGCAGCTGCTTGGCTAGTGTGAGGTACATGCTCAAGCAAGCGTCCTCCTGTTCTCTGTCAGAATTTTATTTTATGGCAAAAGTAGACAACAAAGAATGGAGGTGGTCCTGCTTACATTCTAATAAGGATGTAATTCTCTAGTTTATTTCTCTATTGCAGTCATGCAAAGCACAGCTTAATTTTGGAACACTGTATTGCACTCAAGGTCACTAACTGATGTGTCCTTTAATAAAGTGTACACTGTGGCACTCCAAGCGCCTACAGCTTGCACCTTGTCACTGTGCTGCTTGGGATATTTTCCTCAATGCTGCATAAACAATGAGATACACACACAGAAACACACACACACACACAACTGTCACTCCTCCCCCTCCAAGTTCACTATGTATTGTGATAACTGATTTTCTCACAAAGTGACATACTGAAAATACCATGTTAAAATTAATACATCCATAACAGATTGTCTTGCTCTGTTCTATGTAACAGATTTATTTCTTAGGAACAAACAATGACAAAAACGCCCAAAAGCCACGGGTGGCAGTTCATATCTATAATCTCAGCACTCCACAGGCTGAGGCAGGAGGATTACACTTCCAGAGCAGTCTGAGCTACAACAGCCGATTGCTTCATTAAGCAGCTATGAGGGCACAAGGTCAGGAGGCAGGGCTCCATTAGTGAAGCTGGCTGAGATGCACCACAGACTATCTCTGTCCAGGACCATCTCCCGACAGGCAGGCAGCACAAGCTTCTCTGGACTTCCCTCATATCCACAGCTCTTCTATCAAGGCAAGGATTAGGATGCTCCTACTTGTCTCACAGACATTTCTCATTCTTGGATGAGCTCAGCCCATGTTAGCAGAGCCCTGGAGGGCTCAGGGTGACGGAGTGGGTACAGTCCTTAGTAACGCCAACATTTTCTCAAGAGCAATACACAGGGTGACTCACACCTGTCTAACTCATGCAAAACAACATCAAATATGACTTCAACAGCTTGAAGAGCAGCAGCTACAAGTCAGTTACCATGGTGAATGCTATAATTCCCACAAAGTCACATTGCGCCTCTGAAAACAGGAGAACCCTGGAGTCACAAGAACCTGCCGTCTGTCTGAACACTGAAGCTGACCCATGTGTGGGTGCTCCATGTCCGTGGCACAACACAGAGAATGGCAGAGGACCTGCGGGTATCATCATACACTCTCAGGACATTGATGCCATCACATTCATAACAAACATGTGCCAAGTGACAATGCAACACCCACTGCAACACAGATACTGCATTTAGCAAGAATGGCCAACAGGACCACTTCTGATGCACACCTCATGAGTTAGTAGTTATGGTCAACATATATTAAGCATTTCTATCACATGACTTCTGTATCTAGAAAACAAGTTCCACATAGAAGTACCTTTGAATCACCGTTTGTCGCACATATAACTCAATAATTCTACCCACCATAGTGGGCTAATGCAGACTAAGAGGAAACAACACAAAAGCCCTGGGAAAGCCTGGGCAGAAGCATTCCCCACAAACCCAGAACGTGTCTGGAGCAGTGCACACTGAGAAATGCTCAAGACCTCAACCTGAGGGCCAGTTTACCTGCTTCAAGCTCAGAGATGGTCATTCTCCACCCAGACCTTTAAAGGAGATCAGAGCTCCAGGAAAGCCCTGCTGCTCAAAACATGTAACTTCCTAGAGTGGGGGCTCACTACAAGAAAGGAAAGCCTGGGGAAAGCCCGGCCTATGACATGCTCGTGGCTAGTGCACACAGTCTGTTTAAAGCCATGCAGCCATATGCCATTAACTAAAACCACTGCCCCTAGACCAAGAGAATGAAACAGTAGACTCGGTGTGTCTAGACACAGAAGGCCGAGACTGACTCCCAGCATGAGGAAGGGGGAAGTTCTAATCTCTCCACTCTTTGGGATTTTCATGCATGCCACCACTGTTTTGCTGTTTCGATGCCTTTCTAGTGTCCATCCTGCTATAGCTCCACAGGACATCGTTCATGACGCCTCCTCCTATTCCTTACACCATCAACAGGGCATTGCCGCTTGCCCTGTCATCACAACCATGTTAGATGCTACAGCACACTCTCATATCACCAATGTTATTCCAATTCTGTTAGAAAGCGACCCTCAAACTCCAAGTTTATTAAGCTTTTCTCTCAGATGTGGTGGTGCCTGACACCTGGCAGTTCCAGTCCTGGTTTGCAGGAGTGAGCCTTACCCTGGAGTCACTGTCTAGGAGACAGCGGGAGGTGATGGTATCCAGGAATGCCTCATGTGCTGCAATAATGTGGTCCAAGTCCTGGGCCTGTTGCACTCTGTTCCAAAGCTCATCCCAAGAGCACTCAAGGACCTGAAAGGACAAGCTGAGGTGTTGGGAAGGGCCTAGTCGTCTCCCAGCTCTGAGTCACATGGCAGGGGCAGAGGCCAGCTCACCTCGTAGGTCATGTAGTACTGCATCTGATGGATGAAGTGCACCATCTCAGAGGCCAGGATGTGGCACTGGTGAAGTACGCCGGAGAACTCTGCAAGACACAGAATGTCATCAGGGCGGGGACGCACTGGTGCTCACGCAGCCCTCTCCGCCTGCAAGCTGCCCACTAATTCCAGACACTGAGCAGGAAGTGGCTTCCTGCTCATGCCTGTGCTTCAACTAATGGAGTGTGCCTTGTGGGCAAGAGCATGTCTCGGCAAGCACACAGACTTGAGTTCAGATCCCCAGCACCTATGTAAAAGGCTGGGCATGGTTAGGCACGCCTATAATCCAGGATTGGAGTGTCAGAGGCAGGAGCACCACAAGCTGGCAAGGAGGAAGGTGTAGGACAAGAGAGAACAGCAGATGTCTTCTTCTGGTCTCTGTAACTGTTCACCAGCACTCACGAACACACACAGCTAAGTACAAATGCTTATTTTATACAAGTGAGCATCACACATAAATAGAAGCCTTATTTTATGTTTTCTCTACAACTGGTCCATCCGCCACCAAGGCATAGCTATTTCCCCTACTCATCTGGAGACCAGAAGAGGGCTCTGCTGTGCCCACCGGCACAGGACCCTCAGAGAGCAGCACACTCCACAGGCCTCGCCCACACTCTGGAATCTGTATCTATGAATACAGCTGTTGTATAGTAATTATTTTGAATAGAAATGGTCCCACCAGACAGAGGAGGGGGGTTCATGAGACAGTAAATATGCCTCCCCAGTCCAGAGAAGCTGAGAGGCCCATCTTCCTTACAGGAGGAGGCTTGCCAACCTGTCAAGCGGCCTGCATGTCTTCAGGGACACATGTCTGCAGAGCTCCAGGAATATAGCCCGGGTTAGCTGTACCCAAGCCAGGGTGGGTTTTCAGTGATGTGGCTGAATGTGAGTCACATGTGCTCCTTCAAGCGGCTCCTCATCAGTACAACCCAATAAACTCACTAGTTGGCCAGGTTGGACTCAAGGTCACGCTACTCTGGTCTGTCTAGAGTGAGCAGATGCTGCATACACATGCTGGCCGTGCATCTGACGAGGAGGCTTTGCTTCTCGGTTTCCTGGACAGGGTGTGGTTTTCTCCACTGAGGCTGGGCTATCTAACCTAATCCTCTAGCCATACAATCGCCTTGTTCCCCATGCAGAGGACAGAGCCACCTGTCACAAGGCACTACAAAGTTATACACGGTCATAACCTCAGAAGAAAATACTCTGCAGAAGGACTCTGGTTTTCACCAAGAACTAGCATGAAAGGGCTCTGCCTCTCCGACCTTGATGGTGCATGTCCCGACAGACCCTTAAACACAGCGGTGCACTCTAAAACATCCATGGAACTGGGCGATGGCACCTCACATCTGTGCACTTTGGGTGCATTCTGCAGCATCCTCCAAGCTGGGAACCGGCTGGATGAGCTCTTTGCATTCACTTTACCCCAGTGCTCAAATCCTGCCCACAGAACCTGCATGACCAGGGCCATACTGAACAAAGTTATCACATGTGCTCTTCCTTCAGTTTTCACTACACAGTGGACATACTTTTCTTCCTAGGAAAGCCTGTCACTTCATTTTCTGAAGGAGACATTCTTCTATGGTGACACCTGACAGTGAGGTCACTGCCTGCTGAAAAACACAGTTTCGAACACAGATCCTCTAGGCATGACTGCAGTCTGCTACCCACACGGCTGTCCTTTCTGACCGAGGAGTGAAAACATACTGCCAGCTCTATGCGGCTCTCAGAAGCATGGGCTTGAGTCAAAGGCACAGCACAGTCCAGTACCCCTTAGGACTTAACTCGTCCCTGCTATCCTCAGCTCTACCCATACCCTGGAAATGCATACAGAATACAAGCTTAAAGCAAGAAAAATCCTCCCAATTCTAAGAATGGCCTCAGTGCAACACCACACTGAGCGAAATGAACATATAAGTGTACCATAGTGGGTTAAAACACAATCTTACACACACAGCTAGGAAGATCTACTGGGGCTGGAGAGATAGCGCAGCAGTTGCGAGCACGTCCTGTCCTTGCAGAGTACCTACATGCAGTTTCTCACCACCCACACAGCAGCTCACAGCTGTTGGTAATGCAACTTCGGGAGGGCCAACAGCCTCTTCTGGCTCTGAAGAGAGCAGGCGGATGCACACACAGTGCACCTACACAGACGCAGGCACACTCTCAACACACAATGCAGACAAGCCAATCTCCTTCCTAGGGACAATTTTGGTTGTCGACTGCCCTCTAAATGCTCCTGAAAGACCAGAGCAAGCTGACCCAGCTCTGTGGCCCAGGCATGGTCAGCAGGGCATACCTGCAGCAGGAGACACCTTGCCACCCTAAGTCCTAGATTTCCTTAAAGAAATACCCTAGTGTGATCATCACAGTTTCAAGATCTCCTCCACAACTTGCACTTCCCATGGTGCTGCTGTTTAAGGTGGCTCAATCAAGTATCTACCCACTTCTGGCGCTGCTGTTTAAGGTGGCTTGATCAAGTATCTACCCACTTCCCCTGGCGCTGCTGTTTAAGGTGGCTCGATCAAGTATCTGCCCACTTCCCCTGGCACTGCTGTTTAAGGTGGCTCGGTCAAGTATCTACCCACTTCCCCTGGCGCTGCTGTTTAAGGTGGCTTGATCAAGTATTTACCCACTTCCCCTGGTGCTGTTGTTTAAGGTGGCTTGATCAAGTATCTACCCACTTCCCCTGGGGCTGCCGTTTATGGTAGCTTGATCAAGTTTTTACCCACTTCTCCTGGCTGCTGTTTAAGTGGCTCAAGATCAAACACTTAACTAATTTAATTTCCAGTGCTTTGGATTTAAAAGATGCTTCAAAAACCAGCATTTTCTGCATGTTTTGTGTTCAACATCCAATTGCCTTCATATCTCTCCTGATGGCATTCTGTGTGTGTGAATTACAGGTAAGAGTCACACACACACAGACAACAACTCATTGTTAGACTCAGGCTGGATGCTGATTTCTTTGCAAATTTAATCCTGGCCACCCTAGGCAGTGGCACTGTCAGACCCAAGGCAGGCACGAGAGCTGTTCAACTCTAGACACAGAGACTCATCTGTTCACTGAAATTGAGTTACCCACACATGAGTTTTGTAGAGGAAGACACCTAAGGTACCACCTTTGTAAGATGTATTACTATTAAATACATCACCACAAAGAAAACAGCTGCCAATCAGACCAGCTTGTGCTACACATCAGTCTGTGGCCTCAAGGCACTTCTCAGCATCTGCCCTGCTCCCTACCATTTCTAATGCATACTGCCTCTCTATGCTTCAGTCCAGAACCACTGTGCCATCCATATTTCCAAAGGCGAGTGACCATGCTGTGGCTGGCACACATGCAGGCAGTGCAGTCCCTGATGGCTTCAGTGAAGACTGAGCAACACTTCAGAAGTGATAGAGTACGGATAAACGAAAAACCAACAGAAAGAATTCGGAGATACCTTGGCTTCCCGTGGCTTTTCAATAGACAATGAGCTGGCTCAGCCTGCATACTGCTACTGTTTTCAGTAGGCACAGGCTGAACACAGAAGACTGACTCATAGGCACCCATTCCACCCTCTTGTCACCTAAGTGTCCTATAATGCAGTGACCAGAAAACTGTCATCTTTCAAGTTCCTTCATAGGTTCTATGCTGAAGGAGACTTAGCTTCCCCCACAGGGCCTTCCATCTTTGATTCATTTTAGCTTGTTCTTGACTCATTTTTCTCCAAGACTTTCATTTTTGCCTTCCAATAAGAGAAGCCACACTAAGTCCTGACATCAATTGTAGAACCCTGGGCCAATCACTTCCCTTGTTCAACCTTGGACTCTCTCCACTGGAAGGAAAGACAAGTGACAATGAGGTCTCCATGTGAGTCCTGAGAGAGTCTGTGACTGACTGGTGATGACACACCTAAAGGGGTGCCTCCAGGGCAGGCCCAGCACTAGGCAGGAGCACGGCCTCACTGCAAACTACCAGCAGGAGCAGTCCTGCTCAGAAGTCAGAAAGACAAAAGCGCGGACTGTTATCTGTCAGTCCAGTGTAATACAGGGCTTTATGTGCACTATTTGAAAACAATTGTCACTTACATTTCTTTAGATTTATTTTTAATATTTAGTGATAAAGTTTATTGTATGAGTGTTTTACCTGCATGCATGCATACGCACTGCATGCATTCCTGGTGTCAGAGGCTGACAGAAGAAGGCATCAAGTCTTCTGGGACTGGAGTAATAGGTGGTTATGAGCCACTATGTGGGTGCTGGGAACTAAACCTGGGTGCTCAGCAAGAACAGCAAGTGCTCAACACCACAGCCAGTCTCCAGCCACTTACTTACATCTCTTGAGCTCACGCAGGACTATTGTCTTACACAGAGCGGACTGCACTGCCACCAGTCAGTGTGCTTTGTCACCAGCTATACCAGAGGGTTAACACTCTTCTACACTCCTCTAAAAGCCCGATGTCCACGAATCAGTGGACAGCTTAAGCAGAAGGAAATGCAATTGCAGGGTCAGGCCTGGGGCGGCACACAACAGGACACCTTAAGGCACAAGTCTTGCATGACCTCCTGTGTGAAGACACTTGTTTTTCCCTGAGGACCAAAGAGGCCAGTTTCTTTGTGGCAAGAACATTGTGAAGAAGACAGTATGCACCACTCTGTTGGCTTCAGCATGTGAAACAGGAAGCTAGCTGCATTCCCTTTACTTCCTTCTCAGCTACCAGCAAGGAAACAGCCATCACTGAGTACAGAGCAGTGCTGAGAGCCTCGGTAAAGGCCACTCTCTCCATGGCCACACTGGCCTGGTGGCCAGCACTGCTGCAGTCTGTTGTAGCCATCACTGTCTGGAGTCAGCCTGCAGCCCACAGCAGTGATGAGGAAACCTCTTTGTTCAAACAACTGCTCGATCTTACTTATGACTAATTTTACTAATCAAAGGGCAGATTTAGCTCAGTTGTTCTTTAGAGAGGTTTATGAAATGTTTTCATAATTGATTTCAACATAATGAACTCAAAATTATTATAATTGAAGTCATTCAATATTGTAACATTAACACAATCGACTAAATATCTAAGTGTCTAACTATAGTTCTAAATTATAAAATACAAAACACGTCTACATCCTGGATTATGGTCAAAAGAAAAATTAATGCTTCAAAGAGAATATAATTAAGGCACTAAGTGAATTTTGAATGAACCAGGGACCTATTGAAAGGTTTTCCTTCCTTGACTATGGGTGATTAAAAAATTAAGTTAGGGGCTAGGGATAGCTCAGTGGTCTTTCAGAGAATCCATGTTAGATTCTCAGCACCCACATGGCAGCTCACAGCTGTCTGTAATGCCAACTCCAGGGCATCCAACACCTCTTCTGGCCTCCATGCGTACCAAGCACACACATGGTGCACATACATAGGATCAGGCACTCACAAATAGAACATACATTATTATTGTTGTTGTTGTTTTTGTTGTTATTTTAATTAAACTACACCATGGACATTATTGAAAAACAAACATGATTTTAAAAGAAACTTTATGGTATGCGGGAAAAATCCAGTATGACTTAATTTTCTCTTATTCTGTAATGAAGTCAAGACACAATGACCTTTTCCTACAACAGTGGGTCCTGTCAGCTCCGTTCTCAGCTGGCCTCACTGGCCTCCTCTGCCTTTACCTGGCATGTTCCTCAGGAGTTTCGCATTGCACATGTGTCCTTTCCATATGTCAATGAGGATGTACTCCATGCGCTTGGCCCTCCACAGGAAGTTGAACACTCTCAGGTAGTGGCTCATGCATTCTCGTGTGAACACCTAGAGAGACAAGATAGGCTGCATCTCATGTGCAAAACACTCTCCTAGCCCAGGCCTAGCCTTCCCACAATCAGCAAACACACAACTCCTGCCCAGTTTACAAGGGACCTAAAGTAAGGAAAGCAGTGCATTTCAGAAGCAGGCTCTAACAGCAGCCACCTGATTACTTACCAACCAGCAGCAGGTGTGATATGTTGTCAGTCCTGTAGCTGGAGACACCGGCATGAAGGTGGTGTGACCAGCAGACTGCTCACCAAGACTTTTCTCCCCACACAGGGTGGAACTCTCTGTATAGACCAGGCTGGCCTCTAACTCAGAGACCTACCTGCCTCTGTCCCCCAAGTGCTAAGATTAAAGGCATGCACTGCCATGCTGGGCTTTGTTTGTTTGTTGTGCTTTATATTTGCCTACATGTGTGTCTGTGAAACCATGTGCTGGGCATGCCTGGTGCCCTTGGGGACCAGAAGAGGACACTGGATCCCCTGGGACTGTACTTACAGATGTGTGGATGCTAGGATTAGAACGTGGGTCCTCTGGAAGCACAACAAGTGTTCTTAGCCACTGAGCCAACTCTCTAGCCGTAACTCAGCAGGACTGTAAGCCCAGCCCAGCCCAGTCTAAACTTGAACACATGACTGTAAGCCCCAAATCCTAAGCGACAGACAGAGGAATCACTTGTTTTAGTAACGACATCTCCAAAAGTAGAGGCAAGCCTAGCGGCACCTCTACCCTAACAAGTCTTTCTGATCATCGTCACAGATTTACAGACTCCTTCTGTACCTCTGCTCAGTACCATGTTTGTGGCTTCTCAAGCAAGTAATGTGTCCTGGTAGAGAGACTGTCTCAGCCCTCCTCCTGTTGTCCCTCCCGTGCTGGTCAAAGTATCAGGTTAACTACAAACAAATTAGTTCAACTAAATGCCCCACCTAGCACTAGACAGTGAAGGAAGCCTCTGTAGCGCTGTGGGCACTGACTCTGCACAGGCCTGCAGTGTGGAGACAGGGCCAGCCTGCTCTGAAGGATCTCTGATATCCAGGAAACCTTGCCTTGTCTATGTCTGTCCTCCGGCCTTTCTATGAGAGCCTGCAGTGCTCACCCTACCTTTTGACCTCACCATCTGTCTAACTACTCCACACAGGCTCCTAGAACTTTATGCTTGCTCCTTTTACCTTAGCATGGGACTCTTACCTGTAAACCAGCTTATCTTGTGTTCCGCTGTGTGCCTCACACATATCATGTAACAACGGTCAATTCATGCTCCCTTATGCCACTCAATAGCAGGTTTTGGAAGGTACTTGATGGTGATGGTGAAGAGGAGGAGGAGGACAAGGAAACAACTCCTCATAGGAGTGACTGGAAACTGTTCCGAGTTCCAAAATCAACCACAAGTGCCTGGGGGATTATCTGCAAATTGCTTGCTTCCTACAGTATTAATTATCTTCGTGTGACTACAGAAGCTGATCTGAACTGGATGTCATGAGTCAATTGTAGGATTTTCTCTCTACACGTACACCATAGAGTAGCCCCTGGAGTACCATATTCTCACTGATTTCAGAAGTTCAGTTTAGCCATGGTCTTTTGTATACCAACTACTTAAAAGGAAGACATCCCGGTTCTGACCTTAAAGTAAGAGTCACCACAGCACTTTTACTAGCTGGCTGCTTCCCCTAAGGGAGACTACAGCCTAGAGATAAAGTAAGCTCCAGACTCCTCATCTGTAGAGACTCAACAGTGAGCAAATATCCAGGCTGTCAGTGTGGGACAGCAGCCGCCCGAGGCCCTGTACTCGGTGACCCTTACCAGGCTGAGACACTGCACACAGTACTGCTGCAAGCCCTCCAATTGGTCCTCTGCAGCTGGAATCAAGACTCCATGACCTCATCACACTTAAATCTGGATGGACTCTACCACAAATAACTTGAGACTTAGGAGAAGCAAGGTCAACCAGAAATACTTCACATAGTTAAGGAGCTGTATTTAGCTAATGCATTCTTCAGTAACCTGGGTTGTGAATTTCACAATGTCCCAAATTAGACTTACCCAAAAATTTCACTGACATTTTATATCTTAGAATTAGTAGAACCTAACGGTGCTATTATACAAGATTTAATTATATGATTGCTACAAGATATATCCCTACTATAATTAAATTCTGTTCAAAAAATGACAACCTCAATTAATGAGAATAGAACCGCAACAGGTAACACAAAAATTCACAAGAAAAGCAGAAAAAAATAACTGTATTTATAAAATGGGCTTCCTTTTATCTTTTGTGTATTTTTTCCGTGTGTGTGTGTGTGTGTGTGAGTGTGTGTGTGTGTGTGCCTGTGTAACTCAGCTGGGCCAGCCAGCTCACTCTGAGGTCCTGGCTCCTGTGCACTGGGATTGCAGGAGGGCTGCCATGTCCACTCAGCACTCACGTGAGAGCTGGCGACCTGAACTGCAGTCTTCAAGCTTGTACAGCAAACTCACCTCACCATTGCCCCAGCCCCTCCTGTTACAGCTCAGTATGTTCTGTGTGCAATCAAACCTGACAGACAATGTCTAATAGTGTATAATACCATGCCTGTTGTGACAACAAGGATTGAAAATTCGCCAGCCACAAACAGAAACAGCACAGCAATGCTTCCCCACACTTTGACCTGCTGAGCAACCACACAGCCCAGAGTCCCTTCTCTCTATCTGGCAGCCTAGGCTCCTGTCACAACTTAGCTGTGTGTGACTGGGCTGTCACAGATGTGTCGTTAAAATAAAGCTGTGGTATATATTTTCTTCTTTAGTCCTTCTAAAACTGTATTCAAAACCTTTGAGTTCTAGCTATACACACACACAGGTACAGCTCTGACATGCCAGTGAGGTGTGTAATGAACCCATCGAATAAGTAAGTAAGCACATGCCTAGAGCACACTCAGCCTGCCTCCTTGTAAGGCACTTTCACTCTGTTAACAATCAGTGCAGTTATCTTTACTATGGCATTTTGTCTTTGTAGCCTGGGGTTGGAACTTGAGGCCTCGGAGCTCTAGCACTGAGCTGTCCCTAGCCTTACAACTATCCTTTATCATGAAAATGCATAATGCACATAAGCTAGCTATGCAGACAGCAGGAAGTCCTGAACAATTTGCTGACACACCATGCAGCGATTCTCAGTAACCACCACTCAGGACACATGCCCAGGACAAAGGCCACTAAGAGAATGTTGAAAGATTCAACTCATCAACAGTTGTTGTTTCAAACTATTAGCTCTGACCTGATCAAAGTCATGATCGGGATTAATGAGGCTAAGAACCTGCCTAACAGTTCTCAGGCCACATGCCACAGGCCACTTAAGACACGTCTGTGGCTGCCATTCTGTGAATGTGGCTTCCATGGAATCACCGCATAGCAAAGGGTGTGACTCATCCCACAGAAGGGGCAGGCATAAAGCCACTCTGCCACAACCACTAGAGAAGGGATGTTAGAGCCCAGTCACCCTCAGCAAATATCCCCAGTAACAGAAGGGACACAATGCACTTCCCCAGCATTTCAGACACAGAAAGGACTAAGTCTCAGAGGCCCTGTGCTCAGTCCTAAAGAGAGAGAACATGGCTAGAGAGGCAACTGAACCGCAGACATGCATGGCGACTCCTCTAGCCGAGCTTCTGCGATGTGGTAGAAGAAATGGCCCTTCTCAACAAGTGAGTGGAAATGCATGAACAATGCGACAGGTAGCAGCTCATCAGCTTAAATGAATGCTAAATATCAAATTTCATCTAAGTAGGAAAAATACAATTCCCCTAAAATATACTCTATGCTTCCTTTCAAATTATCCTAAATTAGTTGCTACAGTCTAAGAATAATGGCATAAAATTAACAATGCATTTATTAAGCACTTGCTGAAACCTGTGACAGAAAAAAATGATATTTCTAAGAATTCTTAAAATAATGGAGCATTTCAGCACTCATTAATAATTATCTGAAGCAGTCTTGGCTTATGCAACTCATTCAGTAGGTGTAGCCTAACACCACAATTACTTTGAACCTCAGTTCTTAGAAAAGAAAGCCAGTTGGAAACAATGCAATTCCCAGCAATCCAAACAGCTGTGAACATTGCACACAAGTACACAGAACGGTGGATCTTACGGTAGCAATTGGTCCATCGACGTGGTAATCCAGGCTGAAGACATCCCATCCAGTGTCACCTGGAGAGACCTAACAGTAATAAAACAAAACAGCAAATAACTGAAAGGCTTTGTACTTATTGCCAAAGAACCTGTCAACTCCTCAAAGAAAAGCAGTAAAATAAGGTGCAGGCTTTAAAAGCACTCTGCTGTGCAAGCAATGATCAGCCTCCTCACTGGCACCAATGTCCAAGTGGCGAGAGGGAGTGGCACATCCCCGGGGCTCTGCGATCATGCAGGAGGAAGTGGTGGACACTCCTGGGGCTCTGCGATCGTGCAGGAGGAAGAGGTGCACACTCCAGGGGCTCTGCGATCATGCGGGAGTAATTGATGCTGTTCTGAATGAACCTGTGAGTCTCTAGTATTGACTAGCAGGTCAGGCAGGGAGCACTCACACTCATAACTCCGACTCCAAGTGCAGCCCTCCTGAGGAGCAGCTGCAGTCCCAGCCTGCTCCTTCAATTTACTATTAAATGTTCCTCACTTAACTAAGCGCCTGTGATGCACCCATGCTCTGTGGGACCCATCTCACACACAGCATCCAACTTGGGAACTAGCCTTTCAGTAACATGTGGCCTAATGAGAGGGACTTGCTTCCTCTAAAACAGGGCAGAGCACACCCAGGATGTTTAGTTTCCAGGATTGACCAGACTTGTGCCTGACATAATAGGAAGATACTGGAGAGGGCACTGAGAATCAGCTGCCCCCAGCACCCTCATGTGCTCCTAGACCCCTCACATGCTCCCAGCACTCTCATGTGCTCCTAGGCCCCTCATGTGCTCCCAGCACCCTCACGTGCTCCTAGCCCCCTCACGTGCTCCCAGCACCCTCACGTGCTCCTAGCCCCCTCACGTACCCCTAGCCCCCTCATGTGCTCCTAGCCCTCTCATCTACCCCCAGCCCCCTCAGTGCTCCCAGCACCATCACGTGTCCCTAGCCCCCTCACGTGTCCCAGTGCCCTCACTTGCCCCAATGCCCACATGTACCTCCAGTAGCCTCACTTCTAGCCTCTTGAGGATCTCTGGGCTATCAAACTGGGCGTTCGTGGCTCTTACAGCAATTTCAAGAATCCCCATCAATTTATGCTGATATAAAGTCGTTGCTGGGCGAACAAGTTCTGGCCTTAAGAAATGTGTTTGAAATTAAAGATAATGTTATTTGATATTTTTAAAAATTATTAATTAAAAAAGTAAAAGTTCAAAAATGGAAAAGACAAATGGGACAGATAGACACAGTTATAAAAGTATTATGGTCCCCAGCAACCACCCTGTGGTCTCAGTTAGGTTTCATAGAAATCCTTTAAGGAGCATAGGTCTAGAACCCTGTGTGTGACCACCACAAAGACCACAAAGGCAGACACTCTGCCGAGCCCACACCATGCTCTTGGTGTGTTTTGTCTTTCTCTTACCCCCATGCATAAAATCTGTTACAATACCATTAAAACCCTAACCATGTTTCACTAAAGAAAGCTTCGTGACATTAACTTCCAACAGGGTTGCAGAAAGCATTTCTTCAAAACAGTAAAAACATTAATTTTCATTCAGCTTGGCTAAAGGTACTTATTTGTGCTACACATTGATAGTTTTCAAGTTATGACTGGCCTACAGATAAGATCTTTATGATTCCCTACAAAGACCAAACATCTATGTACCTAAATATAGACTTCATAGTTCCAAAGGGCCCAGCACTAGCACACCATTAATTACCTCAGCACCAGCACACCATTGCCTCAGAACCAGCACAGCATTTCAGTGCTAAAGGCTGTGCTTCCCAACATGAAGCCCCCACTCTCCTGACTAAAAGATGGCCGTCATCTCAGGTGTGCCAATGCAGTGCTGGGTGGAGGCAAGGAGAAAAGGCACACATCCTCAAGTGGGCCTGCAGCCAACAGGAGATAGATGGTGGTCCTTACATGTAAGTCACACCTTTGAGAGGAGACATTGTGACATAAGATGACCCCCGTAGGGAAGACAGTAACACGGGAGATGACCTGCGGTGCTCTCCAGACACCAGCTTTGCTGTGCCTGGCTAGGCTGCCTGCACATGTGCCAGTCTGCACCCCAGGCACTTTTAGGCCAGCACCAAGGGAACATCCTCCCTTTAACAACTCCTCACCACATTCCCTTTAAACTAACTCTCTAAGAAACCCCCTCAGTCCTGGTATGGAAATGCTCTGCAGCCATGGGATTGTAGCAGCCATACCAACCAATGACCAGCTCCAACCAGCTCCAGGCAGCTCCACCACACAACCCCCCTGGTGGAGAAGATGGACAGCTGGGCACTGGACTTCCTGGGAAGCCAGAAAAAGCTAACTTTTTGGTGTAAAGTAACTTGCTATATTTTTGTCCTACAGGGAACAGTTAGTTTGTACATTCTTAAAGGAACCACCGAGACACAGCAAGTAACAACACCCTTCAAATGCCTCAGTGAAAGCACTGGCCTACTGTGGCATGTGGCCCGTTCACCACCAGTCCTGTCCAGAGCCCTGAGCCATATCACATCTAGACATTCCACAACAGGAGGATGGCCACAGGGAACAGTGACAAGACAGCACTTTGTCAAGTTGCAGAAAACACGTGAACCAAGAGGCCAACTTAAAACGTGTATTTGTCCAATGAACTTCAGACTGAAGCCGAAGTTCACTGTGACCACCTTCCAACTCCATCCACTCAGGGGCCACTGCACATGTCATGGTGCCCACAGGGACACCACACACATCTGATGGTCTGTTGGCAACAGAGGAAAAAGTAAGGCATGAGAGCCATGAAAACGTCATCCACTCAGCTTATTTTAAACAAAGACTTTGTAAGCAACTCATTTGCTCTGATGCCACCTATTCTCAGGCCTTCATCTCACTTTAGCAAATCCATCAGGTGCCGTATGAAGTCTCCCTGGCCGAGAAGCAGGTAGCGCCGCATGGCCTGCATGTGCTCCAGCAGACTGTACTTTTTATTGAGGACATCTAACAGATATTTGCTGGTCTCAAAATAAGCAGCATCAATTTTCCCTTGAAATGTGTTTTCCAAGTATGTGAATAAATCTGCAGCTGTAAAAACAAAAGGGACAGGCACACATCCATATGTAACATGTATCTTAACAGAGTAAGTCAAGGCATTTATGGAACCAGAGGCAACCATCAATGTAGACCCAACCCAGCCACGGCCAGTGAAGGCAGCGCAGTGCTGAACCTGCAAGGCCAGGATCCCCGGGACCAGGAGTAGATGCTGGCACTTGGACTTCCAGGGTCCCTGCCCAGCACTGCACGCAAGCATAATGACCGCACTGCAGGCTGTAGCTAAGGAAGCCTCACTTGACGTCAGAGCCTCAGAGTCCCAACAGGACTGCAAGACCCCGGGGGACCACCTGCATGTCTTCCACCTCCTCTTCCATGTCTTTCTGAAACATAGGTAAACCCAAATCTGGCTCTGGCTCCCACTTCTCCCCCAGACTATCCCCGAGGCCATGCAGAAGTCCGCATGTGAGCTGCTTATGTGGGGAGCTGCCGCTCTCGGTGGCTACACAGGCCACCTCCTGACCTCAGAAGCTCCTGCCACAGCCTCGGCCTTGCCCTTAGCCAGCATGGGGAGACAGGTGCTTTCCAATCCTCTGGATTCTGCTCCAGTCTTTGGCCACTTCCAATACAACATCTTATGCAAAGCCAAAGAATCAAGGCGGCAAGATGGCTAGAGAACAGGAAATAAGCTGACGGGTGATCACTGAGGCTGAGGCAGGCAGCAAGCAGAGGGGGGCAAGGGATGGGAGCACATCTCTAGCAGCTGGCAAATGAACCTTAGAACGCAGGCAGAGCCGGATCTCTGCAGCCACAGAGTCATAAGTCTTGCACTGCCTTCCCATCTGCTTCACTTACTTACTATCCTTTCATCACCGCGGGAATAAAGCAATGAAAAGTATTAAGGAGGAAATAGTTAACTCTACTCCAATGCTACTAACTCCATATTAAAACATTTGAGCATCCACATAGCAATAGATACTTCATACATGTACATGTATGCTCTGTATGAGCACATTTTAGAAATCCAGGTAATGTGTAAATGCTATAAATTAAAAAGCTTTAAGCAACAGATCATCACCACCAGGGTCACTACCACTGCCTACACTCACCACCTCACAGCGTCATAACCACATGACGTCACAGACACCATCATCACAATCCCAGCACTGTCTCCACCATCACAATCCCAGCACTGTCACCACCATTACAATAGCCATACCATCACTGGGAGACTCTGCAGACTTGGTCACAGCTATCATTTTTGTGGTCTGATCATGACAAACTTGATGCAAGAAATTTATTGACTTTCCTATCAACAGGATCTAAAAAGGAAAATAAGCTATGATTCACCTTTATACAAGTTAGTGACCCAAACAATTCAAATACTCACACATTACATATTAGCTATGATTTAAAAACACAGGACATGAGTGCTAGGTCTGTATCAGGTGAGTTCTAGGAGCTGAAAATTAGTCCTGTCCCACAGTCAAGCATTCGCAGTCACAGCATCAACAGGAAGGGCAAAGTGTCTTCCAGCCCAGCCCTACCTTCCTGGACTGGTCCATTGTAATGAAGGAAGGGATCATCGATTTCCTCAGTGTGTACTTGTCATGCCACAGCCGGTCGGTTTTAACAGTTGGATCTGATGCCACAAAAAACTAAGAGGAAAAGAACACTAGCATTAGAAATATTTATGAGAAATTTACTTGCTAGTAACAAATTATTATGAAGTTATCCATAAATAAGTACTTCAGACACAAGGAGCCCACTCACTTAGACAATGAGCTTGTTTGACACCACCACTCTGGACAGAAAGCTCTCTAAGTTGACTGTGTTCCCAGACATTTAAACCCAAACTACAATAAAACCAAGCTGCACCCTGCCTTGGAGACAGGAGCGAGCCTTAGCATGAGGACAATGAAGCCCCTCACTGGCAGCCTCCAGGAACCACATCCTGCAGGTTCTATGGGCTCAGGGGGGTCTTCTACCTTGGTATCCACATGGAATTCCAAGGCTTTCTCAGCAGTCAACTCACATCCAGTGGCCCTCAGTTTGTGTGCTCATGACCACCTTCACCTCACAGAATGCCACCGGCTGGAACAGCAGCACCTGAACACACACACTAGTCACAAACTGCCACCTACAGACAGAGCGCAGAGCACTCAGGACTTCTCACACAACAGGCCAACCGAGAGCAACCAGCCGAGGGGCAATGAAGAGACTTCCTCATGTGACTCTCCCCTGGCGCCACCTGTGACAAGCCCACTTCTACCTCATCCCACCAAGTCACCGCTCTTCTTCTCCCTCCCACACCTACATCCCAGAAAGGACATTCTGTAGCAGGAAGAAAATCCAGCAGCCATAGCCTCTAGCTTATCTACAGTACGAAGAGGGCACTTTCATTTTCAGCCACAAGGCTTCATATGTACTGTTGCTCCAGTCCCTACAAATTTGTTTTCTGGAAGCAGAACTGATCAGTCTGTATGTATGTGATGCCACACAGACCTCCAAAGCCTGTGCTGCTAGCGCCCCCAGCAGCAGGGAGCCCTGTACTCTGCGCCCTTACTAAAGGAAACTGAGCTACTAATACAGGTGCCCTTAGGTGCTCTCCTCCTGTGACCTGTCTCTAGCCTAGATTTCTATTTTGACTTTATTAACATACATATTCTTCATACATTATACATTTAAAATTAGGAATCATTGCACATTACAAATTTAGCCTTCCCAAGTTAATCATCTGCCAGTGTTTGCGGTACGTTCCATGGGTGTGTGTGTGTGTGTGTGTGTGTGTGTGTGTGTGTGTGTGTGTGTGTGTGCATGCACGCGCCCTGTTCCGGTTTTGTTGTTGCTATTATAGCTTTAGGCTTCCTTACTCTGGTACAATCTTCCCATTTCCAGATTATAGAAGTAGACTTTTATGTATTATCATTTTATTTTTATTGTTTTGTCCTATTTCTATCATTAGTTTCTCGAAATAAAGTATTATCTTTTTATTGGTAAAATCTTTTTGAGTATGTTATACTTTTAAAAAAGATTTATTATTTATACTGTATTCTGCACACATGTGTGTCGGCAAGCCAGAAAAGGGGACCAAATTTCATTACAGATGGTTGTGAGCCACCATGTGGTTCCTGGGAATTGAACTCAGAACCTTTAGAAGAGCAGCCAGTCCTCTAAACCTATGAGCCATCAGCCCAGCCCCTGTTATCTTCTAACATGCTGCTAAATGTGGAAGGCTATCTGGAGTGGTGGTCCATGTCTTTAATCCCAGTCATGGAGGCAGGCATGGCTCTGCAAGCTCTCGGCCAGCCAGGGCTACATAGTGATATTCTGTCTCCAAAACAAACAAATAAATAACTGAAAGCTAGAAACTACTAGATACATTAATTCTAACAGTGGTTTATCTAGGGTTTCCTACTTAGATGAGCATACAGTTGATGAGTAAAGCCAGTGTTGCTGGGAAATGTCATAAAGCGAGTGAGTTTGTCCACCATCTATAATGATCATAAAGCTTCCCACTAACTGTCACAGGTCCCTGAGAAGTAGAGGAAAAGCACTAATCTTTCCAGGAGAAACAAGATGCAAATTTACATTTATGAATACAGGCCAGACTAAGAGATAGTCAGGACTTCAAAGAACACTTTAAGAACTTGTTGAAAAATAATTTAATGTCAGAAAGTGGCATTCATTATTTACTTCCAAGAAAAATGATGTATGACATGACGCAGTCCAGTTGAAACTGCATAAACACAAATACTACTCACTGGTGATCAGATTACTCCACACATGTGCCTTTCTCTGCTAGATGTGCTTCTACAATCGAAATGTTTAAACAGCACAAATAATGTGCCAATCAGAAAAACTTTAATAATTGATACAGTTGATGTTTAACTGATTTTGTTTTTAGATAGCATCATTCTCTCAGAGCTGCCCATGATGCTGGGGTCTCACGCTTGACTCTGTAGGCCGTACTTGTGAATGCTGGCTGTCGTGGGGTCACAGAGCAGGGATGAGCTGTTTGCAACTAACTGGTCCGATGTACATTACCTTTCTATACAACCAAGGCAGCTCGGGGAAACAAACACTGCTGTGCTGGGGTTACCATATAACACGTACTGAAATTAACCCTGAGACAAATCTGAAATGTTCTAAGCCCGCTGCAAGCATCTCCCAGTGACCATCACTGTGCTACAACTGCCCTTTGGCTTGCCATCCAACAGATGACATTAATTGCATGTAAATTGTATTTCTCTGTTACTCACTTAAACACAAGAGCTAGTTTTTACAGACAGCACACCAATTTATCCTGATAGTTGGAGTGCAGCTGGGTTTCTATCAGTGTGAACAATAAGGATTTTAATTTAAACTATAAAAAAAGCTCCCAGACAATTCAGTCATCTTTGGAAGTCACAAATACATTGCTTCTTCTAGGGCACAGGAGCGTGCACTCACTCTACAAGCAGCTAGTAGTGAGCACAAAGGGTGTGCTCATCTTTAGGATACAATGAACTGGGAGACATATATGGTATGGTGGCAGAGGAAGAACCGAGGCCAGAACATAATTGCAGTAAGCCTTCATTGTATTGATGCATTTCCCCCTCAAGGTCTTTTGATTTCTACTATTATGTCAAACACAGAAAGAATCTAGGAGAAAAAAAAATTGTCATTGTACCCTGATTTCTCATTAACTGCTAGACAAATGTGCACTTCCCACCCGAAACAGGAGCAACAGGGAGATTTGCTTAGTGTGCAGCTTAGTCCCCAGACACTCCCACAGCAACCTGCCTGCTACGACAGCCAGGATCCAGCTTAGGACTTGAAAAGCTCACAACCCCTTCATCCAGTCAGCTTCCCTGTATCACGAAGGTCATGGACTAGGCAAACACTCCAGCTACAGTTTCAAGCAGCACCAGGCTCCAGTTTTGTTGGCTAAACTTATCCCTAAGTATTGAATGCTTTTGATGTGCATGCAGCTGTCTTCTTGGCTTCCTGTATGTAGCATTTGCCAGCATAAAGAAACACAAGGATTTCTGGCACTGATTGGCAGTCTGCTAGTTTGAGAACCTTAGCACTAAACCCAGGCGTGCCTCCTTTCCAGTGCACTTCTCTGCAGTCCACACTTGGGGTTTCTCTATGCTAAGACCATGTCGCCTGCGAAGGTCATCTCTTCCATTCTTTTCTACCGGATTGGATCCCTCTTCACTGCTGTCTTGCTGGCACACATAAAATGCTGAGTAGAAGTAGGATATTGGTACCTTGTGTGGGTCTTTATTCAGGAGCAAGGTGGACAGCCTCTTACCAGCCCCAGGCATTAGCTGCTACTGTTCCAAAGACAGCTCTCTTCTGATCATGGCTTTGGTGTTTTATTGCTGTGTAGTACTGAATGTCAGCAGACGTTTCTCTAGCATGCACAGAGCAGACTGTGTCCTTTACACTCTCATCATGGCCCTTACTCTGACGGACTATGGCTCTTACTCTTATGGACTATGGCTCTTACTCTGATAGACTATGGCTCTTACTCTGATGGGCTATGGCTCTTACTTTGATGGACTATGGGCCCTTACTCTGATGGGCTATGGCTCTTACTCTGATGGGCTATGGCCCTTACTTTGATGGACTATGGGCTCTTATTCTGATGGACTATGGGCCCTTACTCTGATGGACTATGGGTCTTACTCTGATGGGCTATAGCTCTTACTCTGATGGGCTATGGCCCTTACTCTGATGGACTATGGCCCTTACTCTGCTGGACTATGGCTCTTCTCTGATGGACTATGGGCCACACTCTGTATTACTAGGATGAATCCCATTTGGTAACAATTTTTTCAATGTGCTCCTAGTAATTAGTGGAGGCTTTCTACATCTGTAGGTAGTCCTGAGAGATGTGGTCACATATTTACCTTGTGTGGTACTGTGATGGCTTCATGAAATGATGGAAATGTCCCTCCCTGTTGCACTTCGCCGTCTGGGGAGGCTTGGTGGAGACTCTGCAGCTGTCTGTCAGAACTCCCTCAAAGACCATCTCACGCATGTCTCAGTCTCCGGGGATCTACTGACCTGCTGGAGGTCTGAACACATTCCTTGTGACTCAATCTGGGAGTCCTGCTTCTGGGAGCTAACACACCTGGGTCATACTCAGAGGACTCTTTTCTCTCTCTATTTCTGCCTGAGACTGTCAATGCCTGCAGACTCAATCACCTGCCACCTTCTGGCCTTCTCATGGAAAGGCAGCTGCTGAGTTCCTGCTGTTTCCTGCTGCCATTCTACAATACTATATGTCCTGTTGCTCTCTATGGACCTGTTCATTACATTTCTCATCAACTGAAAATGGACAATAAGTGATTTGTCCATCAGGTGCATGGACAGGCTCAGGCACTGTCTTTTCCTTTCCTTACTCTTTCTGTCTATCAAACGGAAGGCCTCATCTCACTCATAGGCAGTGGGTACATCTCTCTCCCTGCTCAGGCCTGGTGCAGAACAGTCTTAGGCTTTTTGTTGCTGTGACAAAATACCTGCTAAAACAGCTCTGGAGAGGACAGGTTACCCTGGCTCCTGTGTCAGGGGTTGTAACCACAATGGTAGGCAGGATGAAGAGCAAAGGATGCCTCTCCACTGCCTTTCTGTTCCCTCTGGTGGAACCTGGGCCCCAGCCTGCCTCTGGGATGCTGCTGCTCACTAGTTCCCATTGGGTTCCAGGCAGGTGTACCCTACTAACTAGTCCCCACTGGGCTCCAAGCAGGCACACCCTCCTATCTAGTCTCCACTGGACTCCAGGCGGGTGCACCCTCCTAACTAGTCCCCATTGGGCTCTAAGCAGGTGTACCCTCCTAACTAGTCTCCACTGGGCTCCAGGTGGTTTACCCTCCTAACTAGTTCCCACTGGGCTCTAGGCAGGTGCAACCTCCTAACTAGTCCCTTTGGGCTCCTTCTCACAAACACATGCAGATGGCCACCTGCTGTGCTTTACCAGGTGCTTCCTAAGGCCACTGAGGCTGGCCACTGAGAGGGACCGCAGGAGCTAATTTTCAACTCACAATGTCTACATGGCTCCCCTTTCAGTTTCTCCTTACCAGTATTTACACCTTCTTCTTCTGGCCCGGAAGCATTTCCCACTGCAGACAGTCCATAAACTACAGCTCACTTACAGCCACTGAGTTGGCACTTGAAAAAAATTCAGCTTCACAATCAAATTCTAGCTCACTTTGGCCATGTTGAGAAAGAATTAGCTTATGCGAGGGCTAAAGAGGCAAAAGCCTCAAGTTTTTATTACTCAAAAACCAAATATACTACCAAATATGTATGATAAATCTATTATTTGCAGTTTTTAAAAAATGTGACTTAAAACTTAAATGAAAAATATTTAGAGTTCACTAGAAAATGAAGGACATCAGGGACCTATATTCAGGGCAAGAGATGGCCAAATGTTCCAGAGACTCACTCTAGCCTCACCTATTCCCAGAATGCCCTTGACAGGCCCAGACTTTATACAGATCTAGGGGAGAGGGAAGGCTAAGTGAGGAAGACCCAGCAGCAATGGAGCAGGGACTAAGTCACAGCAAAGTGGACTGAAGGGACAAGCACAGCAGCCCTTACCACATGGCACCTAAGCTCAGAGAGAACCGCTACCTGTCAGTCATGCAACAGCAAAGAAGCAATGCAAATAGCACCAGGGCCAAAGCGTCACATGGGCAGAGGAACTGGCACACAAAGGACTAGGGACTTGGTCTTGCTGGTGCCTGTGAAAACCCGAGAATTATGAATTAGCACGGGGAGGTGTGAAAAGATTGGTGAGTCATGTGATAACATGCTAATTCTCAGGGAACACAGGGGAAGGACCCATACACAACTCATGGAACTTTTCTAGATATTTTAAATTAAGTCAAGAGCAAAGCATGAAAAAAATAAAATAAAATCTTTCAATGGGATAAGAAATGAGGTTACATTTGTTGAGTGACAAGATGAACCTATTCTATCATGCTCACCAGACCAAGACACTCGGTAACTTCTAAAACCCAGAGCTAGAGCGATGACTCAGTGAGTAAAGAAAAACAAACAAAGCCTGGACAGAAGCTAGATAGACAGCTCAGAGCTTAAGAGCAAGTGTCACAACGGCTGAGGACGCACGTTTGACTCTCACCACCCACACTGTGTGCCTCACAGCTCCTAAAGCTCCAGCTCCAGAGGAGCCAAAGCTCTCTTCTGGACTCTTGGGCACTGTCCTCACACATGCAATTTAAAATAAAAGAAGGTTCTTTGACTCTTTTTCTTCGGTTTGTTTTTATTTTATTTTATTTTATTTATTTATTTTTAGGTGCTCATTTGTTTTCTAATATATGAAAGCATATGGATTTGGGTGAAATGGGAGGTGGGAAGGACATGGGAGGAATTGGGGGAGGGATAATAATATAATAATCAGAATATATTATATGGAAAAAATAGAAAAAAAAAGCAACACCATTAGAAAACAAAAAAACAAAACACACAAAAAAAAAACTCTGGGTATAATGACACCTACTTGTAATCTGAGTGCTGGAGAGAGAGACAGGCAGATTCCTGGGGCAGGCTGGGTAGCCAGCCTAGTTTACTCAGCAAGGTCCAGGTCAAATGAGAGACCCTGTCTCAAAAAGTGAAGGTGGAAGTCGTCTGAAGATCAATACCCGAGACGGCACACATGCGCGCGGGCGCACACACACATATACACACACAAAATCAAATCTTAGAGTCTCACTCATATTCCAAGCAACAAGGTATCTTCAGAAGAACACCTCAAATGAACACTGTGCTACATAACAGCAAATCAGTGTCTGATAAAAATAAGGAACAATTATGTACCACACATTTCAGAACTCCAGACAGAAGCCTGGTGATACGGGTTACTGGTGGAGAATTTGTCTAAAAAGCATGTGACCTGGATTCAACTTCCTCTCCTGCACTCACTTCCATGGCAAGCAGCAGAGGTTTAACCATGAATGCTGTATTTAGTGTGGTGTCTATGCATTTCTTAACCTCTTAGCATAAGTGAATATAGAATAAAACTTTCATCAGGTTTCTGTTTCCATTTCTTAGTGCTACTGACAGCACTTCTGAGTGTGTTGTCGCTGGCCCTGTTCCCAACCACCACAAAGTCCTCTAGTGTCTGTTGGCTGAATGGTTCTGTGTGTCAGATTTTTAGGAACACGCGTGTTACATTGCAACTTAACTACCTGTATTTCAAAAGGAAAATAAACCTAGATGTAATAGCTTGCTTCACTCAAATACTTAGTACCAAGCTGACAAGTTTATAAAATAACCACGTGAAGAGACACCCACCCCAGAGCATCCGCAGGCCCTAAGGTGGTGCTCTGCCATCAGTCAGCCAGTGATCTGGTATCAGCAGGTCTCAGGGAGACCACGCTTTGCTGTAAGTCAGCCTGGACATGCACATTCCCCCTAACCATGTGACTGTGCTGATCACAGAGTAGCACCGTGCCAGAGGTGCAAGGCCTTCAGAGGAGGCACAGGCCTGTTCAGAGAGATGATACTGGTCAAGATAGCCACACTGGAGGAGGTGGCGCCCACAGCACTTAGCCCCAAGCCTTGGTACTTACTTCATGGTATGTGTCCTCCAGCTCCCCATCATAGATCCATCGGTAGAGGAAGCTCAGGACAGGGTGAGACACTAAGCTCAGAATGTGCTGCACCAGGGACTTCATGTAGAGATCCCCTGTCTTTGTATAGGCATGGACAGCAGAGGCCAGCTCACCCCCTTTCCGTCCTAGGGGAAATAAGGAAAAAAAATACACAAAAATAGCCAAACTTGAAGTCATGACACAAGCAATCACTTAATATTAAGCAAAGACAGCAAGTGACAGTGATAATATGCCTCTGCTTTCTTCAGTCAGTACGAACCTTGTGTACCTAGTAACAGTAGCAGCACAGCATGGACACTGAGATGCAGTCTCTGGCTGTACAAACACACAAGCAGGAGTCAGCCAACAAGCTTTTCAGTTGTAAAACTGACTACGAGTGACCAGCTGCCCCGTCTAGAGTCTTAAGATTCACACTTTACTCTGCAATTTAGCTCACACCTAAGTACTCATGAAAAGCAAAGGCTCTAAGGACAACATGACAAGATGTGGGGTGTGGCACACATGCAAACAGCCTGCCAGCAGCAGTGCAGCTCTGCAGCAGGACCCTGAGGAAGGCCCAGGAGCGGCAGAACTGGGTTCTAGCAAGGCAAGCGCGGAGTTGGCAGTGTGGGTCAGAGGCTCCTAGTCTCATACACATTGCTCTGGTGTGCAAGCAGACGAGTGATGAGAGACACCTAGGAACCCAGGAGCGAGTCTTACAGCAACAACTGCCGCAGACCTGTGTGTGCTCACTGCTGTGCCCTCAATGTGAGGCTGTGTGTCCTGTGTGTGCTCACTGCTGTGCCCCTCAATGTGAGCCTGTGTCTCCTGTGTGTGCTCACTGCGGTGCCCTCAATGTGAGGCTGTGTGTCCTGTGTGTGCTCACTATTGTGCCCTCAATGTGAGCCTGTGTCTCCTGTGTGTGCTCACTGCTGTGCCCCTCAATGTGAGCCTGTGTCTCCTGTGTGTGCTCACTGCTGTGCAATCAATGTGAGCCTGTGTCTCCTGTGTGTGCTCACTGCTGTGCCCCTCAAACAGAGTAGAATCACAGACCCTACCACAAGCAAGTTTTGCACCAAATATGTCTAGAAGCACAGAAAGGAAGCGCTCAGAGGACCTTGGCAGTAGTCGACCAGCGCAGCAAGGGTCTTCAGCCTTATTTTGGGGTCATATGTCCAAACCAGGAGGCGCCGCAGAGTGAGGCTGCTCTCTAGTCCCAGAGTCACACCTTGATCATCTTCTAACTGCAGCTAAAAAACAACAGGGAAAGGGTGAGCAAAGACACTGAGTCAAGTCCTCACCCCAGAACCTACACAAACGAAAACCAGGCCTGGCTGTGCAGCAATCAACTCAAACGTCCTCCTGTAAAAGCACAGCACTTTTAGGCTACACACAATTAGTCTTCATAGGGCAGAGAGGTCCCTGAAATGAGCAATCAACTGGTTCAAGGATGCTACAAGATGCTGTCTACAGTTTTCTAAGTCTTGAAGGATTCACCAGGAGTTCTTACCTGGGAGTGCAGGACAGAGAGGAGCCGGTAGTACTCTTTGAGCTCTTGGTGCAAGGCTGCACAGAAACTCTGTGTGAGAAAGACAAGCAGGGCTGAAGCATGGCCGTGCGCTCACAGTGGTTCAGTCTGAGACAAGAGTACACCACCACGGAGCTCAGGGCAACTGCGCTCCTGCATCTGTAGTGCTGATTTTAGTAAGAAGCAGCTTGAACCTTGCAGAAAGAAACAGGAGGGATGTGGCAGGTTTCAGTAATGCCACAAGCATGGTCACTTTAGAGGAGGACCCTTTTACATGGTGGCCTTTCTAAGTTTCTGCAGTTGCAACAACTTTCTTGAATCCACTTCCAAGAAATGGGGACTTCTACTAGCCCCACTTTTGGCATGGTTTCCTTACCGACCCAGTTCTCTCTGCAATTCCAGACTTCGCTCCACAGATGCTGCCAGAAGTGGTAAAAACGGACCCACTGCCTGCAGCCCAATGATAAGACCCTCTTGGCATGAACCCGAGGCTATAAACAGAGCACACAGCCCAAAGTCTGCTTGCAAGTCAAGCTACCAAACAGACCAGCAAAGGCTAAAGCCTAGCATCTTTAAAGAAATATTCAGGCCCCATGGCTCCCCATACACCTTAATGCAATACACAATCCCATAAAATATGTGCCTATTTTGCCACACAGAAGAATGAAATGCTCTTTTAGCTATAAAAAATGAACATAAAATACAAAAAACCCTTCTGGTGATAAAAAAGGAACATAAAATGAACATTTTCATTTCCTGTAGCTATAAAATTAGCACACCAACTTTATAGGCACACTGCCAACACTTCAAAAGTCAGACTTGTGAGATGAACTGCCCCAACCTAGGGAACCACAAAGGCCTTTGAGTGAAATGCTGGGGTCCCAGTGAGGGCAGACACCTCTAAATTCCCACCACCACCACACACAAAAGCAACCAGCTCAGGGCACAGGCGTCCTTACTAACTTGTTAGCTCCCCTAACATTCAGAGAGGCAGCAATGGGGCATTTGTTCAGGTACATCATCATGTTCTACAAAACCGCCACCCCAGTCTCCAACCGGGCAGAACCACAAACATAGACAAGGTTAAAAATAAGAACATAAACAGTTTATCAACTGACCAAGAGCTTAAGCTGCTGTCAGCCATGGAGAATGCACTCCTGCAGACTGCACAGCTGAAACTACAGGTGGTCTGCATGCCAACGCCACATAGCCGGGTTCTGTGAGCGCGTCCATCTCCCACAGCCCGAGGGAGTGGGGCTGGCTGGGCTGGACCACCTGGGCTTGCAGAGGAGGAGTAATGACAAGAACTGTGCTAGGAGCCAGTTCTCCTTCTGCACAATCCTGTCCCATCTGGACTATGACACGGCTCGGCTGAGGCCTCAGGGAGAATGCACCCAGCAAGTACCCACGACAACAGGCACAGACACACCCCAACAGGGATACAGATCACCCCAACAAGAGCACTCAAATGGTCTAACACGGGCAGCCACGGCTTCTTGACTTCAGCAGCAGGACACACAGGGGCTACATGCAGACAGTGTTGTGAACACCACCCCACTAGCGTGGCCAATAAGATGAAAGCACAGGATTTAAATGCCTGACTGTAGGACCCTTATGATGCTACTATAGTGATAACATAGCTAAGGCACGTCTAGCAAGTTGTCAGGACCCGGAATATACAAAGTGTGAAACCGCCCAGTACAGAACTGGACATTCTCAAAAGACACAGCCAATGGCACTGAAAAAATATCCACAACTCCCAATTATCTGGGAAATGAAACCAAGCCCTGAGAAACACCCGAGCTCCAGTAAGAACAGCCACCATCTGGAAGAGGAGGAAGGGGAAGCCAGCACACTGCTGGGTGGCTGAGCACTGGCTCCTCAAATAACTAAAGGAGGACTTCCAGATGCCAACACCCACCGTAGGCCTGTGTCGGTGCCTGCAGCACTATTCACAGCAGCCATATGTGAAAAAGTGCCAATGCACAGAGAGCTACACTGTGGAAATTCACGCAAACAGAAACATTTGAGACTGTTACACAATCTGCCATACAACTTTTCAGGCAGAAAAAGGAGTGAACTAAGTAAAGGTGACAGGCTCCACCTAGCCCCAGCCAGGCATGCTGTTAGTGTCAGCCCTCAGAGAACAAGAAGGGCAGTGGTCAGCCAGCAGGAAACTCTAGGCTCAAGCCTAGCACTAAGGATGCATTCTCTCCTCACTTTCTAGTACAGAAAGGAGCTTTGGTGAATGAACAGTGTGCAAGGTGACATGCTGTCAATCATGAAGCCAAACTTCATCCCAAGGCATCACTTTAAAGTCATATTCCTAGCCACCAGCCACACTGCCCCTGCCACACCCCTGGCCATCAGCCACGCTGCCCCTGCCATGTTCCTGCTGAGTTCCTGGCCACTACCACATTGCCCTGTTACACCCCTGGCTAATAGCCACACTGCCCCTGGCTAACAGCCATGCTACCACTGCTTTGCTCCTGGCCACCAGCCACGCTGCCCCTGCCATGCTCCTGGCCACCAGCCACGCTACAGCACCTCTGTGATCCTCTCAGTAAACTTCTATAGATACCGTTGGCAGCAATTCCTGAAAAAGAATCCAGCTTGGACCAAAAGCATGGGCCACCAAAATCTGCAGGAGGCCAAGACTTTGGAGGTATTCCCACACTGACTTTTAAATCCACATTCCCCTCAAGATCCAGCAGCCAGGAGGGAAAGGTGGCTGCTTCAAGTGGTGTGCAGCTCCATCAGTGTTCCAGCCTTACGTAGGCAGGCAGCGACAGCAATGGGTCCCCACATTCCACACCTGTCACACTAGAACCATGGACGCCTGGTCTGATCACAGCTCCAAGGCCCTTCCTATGCCTCGGAGGTGGCAGTGGTGGGCACAGCGCAGGCCCAAGCTTCCCACTTGCAAGTCTCTTTCGTCTGGCCTTGATGAACCCCGCCTGCCATTCCCTCATCTGTCCTCAGGCCCCGTGTTCTCAGTGGACCCTGACTGACAGCATCAGCAGCTACCAAGGACACTTTCTATAAGAAGAGCCCAACAGTGACTTCAGGCTCTGGCGCGGAGGAGAACAGCACTTCAGACCTGCAGTGACGATGAACATACCTGACCTACAAGTCCAAATGAGCGGTCCAGACTCCTCTGGTCGACATATTTTCTGATTTTATTATGTAACCATCCCAGCTCAGCAAGCCGGACTGCCATGTCCCTCAAAGATTTATTTAAGTTTGCCTAAAATGTAAACACAGCAAAAGTAAAACTCAAAGACACCAGTAGAATTCACCATCAGCTCTAGCCACCTGTTCAAATATTCTAGCATTAAACAGCAGCCCAAGGAAGATGGAAGTAGCTACCACACCACCAAGAGGAAGAAAGCATGGCAGCAGGGAGGACGGAGCGGGAGCAGACCAGGCTCCTTCTGTGTCACTCTGTGGAATAGCATTCTGGGGCCTGCCCACCAGGGACCTTGACAATCCCCAGACACAGGAGAGTGATGACCTTGTCCTGTGGAGAGGAGCAGGGCGTACATCCACAGGAGCAGGGATGTGGGAAGACTGCATCAGGAATGCTGTGTCCAGGACAGCACACCACACTGGCCTCTGTTTCTTGGGTCCTCTACCCTCACTGCAGCAGCCCCAGCAGTGGACTCATAAGGAAAAGCAAGCCTCACCACAGGGGGCCTGTGATAGATCACAGGAGCCACAGATGGTCAGGGCAAGAAGCAAATCCAGCTGTGCCACTCATTCTGTCCCAGATCTGCCAATCCCTGGGGATGCCAGTCAGTAGGATGCTCGTTCTGACTCTAGTGACTTTTCTTATCCCTGAGCGCTGCAGGCGGCACTCGGCTACCGTACCTTCCCTTCCACTTTGTAGCAGTTGTCCGGGCTGCTCATTTTGATGTACTTGCCATCGATGCCCTGGAACACATAGAGAAGGTCCCTCACAAGAGCCGCTTCGGTGACCTCCAACGAGCCTGCAAAAGATTTGTAAAAGACAGTAAGGAACACTCTCTGTGTGACACGCCTTGCACGACTGACTCGCTGTGTGCCATACATTTGCTCCCAGGCCACATATGCCAACTCGGTGAGCTCAAGAGGCAGGACAGATGCCAGGGCCTTCTGAGGGGGAGGGCTCCTGCAGTGCCCTCCATGGAGGCCTCAGAAGACAAGGCCACCAGGCAGATCACCTCCTGCGACCACCAGGCAGATAGGGAGAGGAGAGCACAGCAAGGGGCTGTGTGACACCAGCTTACTCCATGCTTGGCCCTGAGGACCCACACTTACACAAGGGAGGCTAATGTGGTTGAGAAGGTGCATGTGTGAGTGCTCCATGGGACAGCTGCGTGGGCAAAGGCTTTCATGTGCCTGAGTTACAAATTACACTGCCCCCATGGCAGTAGCAGCCACAGCCTCAGGACCAGCAGACCATGAACCACCAGCAGATCCTGCTCCTCAGTACTGGTGACTCTACCTGCCAAGCACTGCTCCACGGTGTACACTCAAGAAAAGCACTCACAACCCCCTTGACTGCCTAATGGGACTTTAAATCCTTCAAACCACCACTGAAATGGCCAGTGAGTTTCCTTCACACTTGTGCCGCGCCTAGCTCCAGCACCCTGATCAAGACAGACACCATCCTCCACAGAGCGGGGACTTAACCCCAGAAGTAACTTTCCTGAAGGACTGAGTGGCTACCCAGGAGGAAGAGAGTGAGGTGGGAGGACGGGGCCTGGTACAAGGAGGTACAGAGTCCAACACCGAGGGAACCGGCCAGTCAGACGACAGCTGAGAGTGGGCGGCAGCAGAACTAACAGTGGGCAGCGTGCAGTGAGCTCACAAGGCTTCTGGCCCCACCAGGGTCTGGTGCCTCATTCTATAAAAACTAGCATCAGGTCCTGGCTAGTGTTGAGAGTGAAATGGCTTCTCGATGCCAAGACACATCTTACCACTCGAATCCCCTTCTCTCCTTGACCTTGTCATGTTTCGAGAAAGAGCACTGGGGAGACCCTGGGAGGTAGCGGTTTGTGAAGAAGGCTGATTTGCAGTCAGAGTCCACGTAAGACGAGGCCCCAACTGCGGTCGAAGGCCAGCCCCAACTCCTGGAGCTTGATGAGGCTGTCTAGAGAAATAAAGATAAAAGCATTTATGACTTCAAACAACCAGACTCCACAAGAGACAGAAATGTTCCTAGGAATTTTCTTTACTTTATTAACTAGCTACATTAATTTATAAAGCTGATACCAGGGCTCTCCTATACCACCCATCTCCATAACAATCAGCTCCAGGTCCCTGGCACTGTCCTGGTACCGATCCAGTGTTCAGACCCGCTCCCAGCTGCATAGCTTACCTGTCCACCCGCATTACTCTTCCCTATTTGATTTTTCTACCAACACACAGCAGACATCATGCCTACACATAATCAGTTAGAAACTCTAAATTAGTTTTAACTTCAAGATCATGACCTTCATTAATTTAACACTTCCTCAGTTGATAGGTTTCAACACCTGGGCCCTGTCCCTTCCACTGGTCACCAGCCCCACCCCACCTTGTGTGCAACCTATGCAAACAGACCCTGCACTTTTAATTCATTTGGAGAATGCGCAAATACATGAAATGCAAGGCAAAAGTCCCCTGGAAAACATCACAGGCACTCTGTGGAAACCTATGAACCTGATGCTTATTTCTAGTGACAACTGTAATAAAACTACTGCTTCCTAGAACACTAAAACAGCCTCGGGCTCAAAACTGCACCTGCTACTCTAGAGTCTATACAGTACTCTGGGGAAGCCATTCTCCTCCTGCAGTCCCCTCGGTATGGGGAACACCATCACTCCTACCCTGCAGTACCCTCAGTATGGGGAGCACCACCACTCCTACCCTGCAGTACCCTCGGTATGGGGAGCACCATCACTCCTATCCTGCAGTACCCTCGGTATGGGGAGCACCACCACTCCTATCCTACAGTACCCTTGGTATGGAGAGCACCACCACTCCTACCCTTGGTATGGAAAGCACCACCCCACCTACCTTGCAGTACCCTCAGTATGGGGAGCACAACTAGTCTTCCCCTGAACTACTGTTGGTGGGCACAGACTTACTAAAAGCATTCAGTAATACTGTGCATCTGAAAAGAACTGTAAACGTAAAATAAAAGCCTAATTCAGGTCAAAATTGTCTATGTAATTTTTTTCATAACAGCACTAAGCACTCTAATTTCTAAGGTCACAATTGAGACCCTTTCAGCCAAATGCGGGCTTTGGGTCAGCTGTTGGTAAATGGTACAGCTCATCACAGGGCAATGTGTGGTGCACACAGCCCATGCTCAGTACCTGCTGTACAATATAAGTCAAAGTGACTTGAGATCCCACCGTGCTCGCACGGGAAACAGCATGCTTTTGACACTGATTCTCTGACCACAACACTGTTCCACCGTGACAACCAGCAATGACAATGGCAGGACGCGAACACTGCCTGTCTTAGGCGCATATCCTTGGCTTCCATCCTCTTTGCTCCCAGCACTAACCATAAGTCTGAAAATCACAACCTAGGACAATGCACCCTGCTACTTCTTCAAGTTTTGAGTCCAACAGAAACAGCCTAGCTAAAAGCTTAGGGTTTACAGACCTACAGCCCAATACCCTGGAAGCCTGGGCAGGACACACACAGCACCTAGATGCTTCTGGTTCTATCATGTTGCATGTGCACATGTGTGTGTGTGTGCAGGTATGTGTGTGTGCGGGCGTGCGTGTGTGTGTGTGAGTGCGTGTGTGTGTGTATGTGTGTGCATGTGTGTGTGTGCGTGTGTGTGTGTGAGAGAGAGAGAGAGAAAGAGAGAGAGAGAGAGAGAGAGAGAGAGAGAGAGAGAGAGAAAGAGAGAGAGAGAGAGAGAGAGAGAGAGAGAGAGAGAACACTCAAATTACCCAGGGAGGAAAGGCTGCACAGGTGTGGGACCACTGAGGCCACACATGCCGATGCTGCTGATTCCGCTACTGCCCAAGCTGCCAGCGCTCTGTGCCTGCGTGCTGCGGTCCTGGAGGCTCAGGGGGAGGCTCTGAGGCCTGGCATGGTAGTAAGGCATTGAGTGAGCATCTCTTGGTAATGGTTGTGCAAATAATGAAGCGTAGCTAGTTACCTGAAATGAAACGCACCGTAAACACACAGGCAAGAAACTGTAGGGCACCGTGCCCAACCTGCAGGGATGCTGTGCCCTGTCCCCGTGCTAGGGACGCTGTGCCCCTGTTCCTGTGCTAGTTCTGCCACTGGATCAGCAAGTCAGCGAAGGTACTGCTGAGCTGACAGGGCCAGCCCCCTGAGCTCCTGCGGTTACACAAGGAGGAACAGGCCCTCCACCCACACTCCTCAGCTCCTTGCCAGCCAAAAGTCTGCGGAGAGTCTCTCATACTAGGCCCTGCAGCAGGGAAGAGCCAGAGGCTCCAGGAAATGCACATGGGAAGGCTTACAGCAGGAAGCCTGCTGCTGTGACAGTGACAAGTGCTCCCAACTACACCAACCCTTCCAGGCTGTTGGTCCTAATTTGAGGGTCCACTCTTTAGCAGCTGCTACATCAGAATAACATAGTTTTGAAACACATCTTCTGGAAACTTCCGTTCAAAAAGAAAAAAATGACTTGACCACCTGGCCTGTAGGCTTTTAGCTTTTCTATTATTTTCTTTCCTATGAAAACATGGTGTGACCAGCCTACAAGACACAGCTAGGGCCCGCTCACCCACCTTGCTGGCTTGCTTGCGAGGATCCTCACTAAGGTTCAGCAAGAGGTAGAGGATTGACCATGTATTTTTCAAAACTCCCTGTTTAAAGTAAAAATAAAATATTACAAGAGCTATTGTCTCAACTTTGTTTTCCCTCTTATACTTATTTCCCAAATAGGCATACACTTTAAAATTCACCTGGTGACATTCACTCTGAGCTCACTTCATCAGTCATAAATGGCACTATACTCATGAAGACTGGAAGTGACTCTGTGACCAACACCCAGGTCCTTAACTCCCTGGAAACAAATCCCAAATTTACCCTGCTTTGAATTAGTAAAACTTAACCAACAACAGTGATGGTTTAAAAAAAAAAGAAAAAACTATTACCAAAAACATGTGGATAAAGCTGGGTATGGTGGCACACACCTTTAATCCCAGCACTCAGCAGGCAGAGACAAGCAGATAGCTGTGAGTTTGAGGCCAGCCTCATTGACACAATGAGTTTCAGGTCAGTCTGGACTATATAATGTGACTTTGGTCGGGGAAGTGAACTGGTTTTCTAGATTAGTGTCCCATTTGGAGCACAAAAGAAGTCTGTAGAAAAGATAAGCTAAGGATGGAAAGTATTCCACCCCTGTGAGCACCCTGATGTTTCTAATGGAAACAGACATGCAGGCAAATGACACAACTGGAGAGGGTCCCTGGGGAATCTCTAGAAATGTGACCATGATGAGCAGGAACCACAAACAGATCCATGGGCTAGAACTGCAAATACAATGAAAACGTCTGCAGGTGTGGACAAGGCCTGGGGGCCTTTGCTGCAGTCCCCAGACACTTCACTGCACTGCGCTGCACAGGGAAGCGGCTGGGAGAAGATTGCAGCAGCCTGGAACAGAGGCAGGCCTCACAGGGCCAGTGACGGCCAGGCCCTGTCTGCACCACATGACACACTTCCTCTGACTCTGTCTCTGTCTCTGTGTCTGGATTCCATTTCTCAGTCAATAACAGCAGCTGCCATTC
The DNA here is from genome assembly GCF_964271855.1 of Acomys minous. Taxonomy (NCBI): domain Eukaryota; kingdom Metazoa; phylum Chordata; class Mammalia; order Rodentia; family Muridae; genus Acomys; species Acomys minous. Next base: position 79,766,305 of record NC_140484.1, on the reverse strand, counting down.
GCAAATAACCACAGCACCAAGCACTCTAAGTGCACCACTTCCTGTCATCACCACGATGCCAGAGACCCACTCTTCACCCACAAAGGAAACAAGAGCATGTAGGAAACCCCAGGACTCAAACCTGGCTGCTAGGCGTCACCGGCAGGCAGACATAAGACTGCTGAGAGGAGTCAACATGACAGTGGACAACAAAGCAGGAAAAGCAGGCTGCCTAAAGACATGGATACCCAGAGGCACCAGCAAAAAACAAAAGGAAGGCTCCCTAAACCGCAGAGGACACCAGGCTGTATGTCTCTGAGGGGGCATGTCCCTAAAGAATGTGCCAGTGGAAAAACAGCGGGAAGACCTCTGCCTCTGTAATTAAAGTGAAGGCCAGAATCCCAGCTCTCACTTCAGAAAGGGTGTGAATGGGAAGAAATTGGGGGGGGAGCCCCCCAAGTGAACTGGTGCATACAAAATCTGACAATGACATGTTGGAAAGATAGCCATATATATTTTAACTAAAAAACATGCGCAGCTGAGCTGACCTTCCCACATCAGCCTCCCCAGTTCTGAGACACAGGAGTGTGTTGCCACACTGGGCTTAAGAGCGGCCTCTTTTAACATAGGGAATAGGTAGTGACAGACAGATAGATAGATAGATGACAGATGATAGATAGATAGATATAGTTGATAGATACAGATAGTTGATAAATGATGGATGGATAGATAGATACAGAGGTGGATAGATAGATGATAGATGATAGATAGATAGATAGATAGATAGATAGATAGATAGATAGATAGATAAATAGATAGATATATAGAAAGATAGATTAGATGGATGGATGTATACAAGCAAGCATAGGAATAAAAAGTTTCAAACAAACTTTTAGAAAACAACCTTCTTAATTTCAGTCTCACAAGTGCATCTCCATCCAGTGGCCACAGCATCACACAACAGGTTTTGCTGCATCAAACTATCTCCATGATCCTAGCGAGGGCAAGCAGCTCCCTAACTACAGCACATAAACTCCCCTGTCACCTCTGCAGTGCAGAAGTCAGTCACAGATGGAGAAAGACTGAAAACAAGAAAAAGTGCTGCCGCTGTTGGGAACCACCTTGAAAGAGATGGACTGCACACAAGGCTCTCAAGTCTTCCTTCCTAGGCTCCTCTGGGTCCTTAGTCCTCTCTACCGGAAGAAGAAAGCTAAGTAAACTCAATTCCTTGCAACCAGAAATCACAAAATCTCAACTGTGGTGCAAGTATCTTTGTGAAACTGACAAATCTTTATCAAAATATTAGATTAGGAAACTATTCAAGTATCAGTACCCAATCACAAAAGGGTCAGAATTGTTTTCCCTTCTGTTTTTCACTCTAGCAACAAAATGTGTTGCTCATGTAAAACTGCATGAGGCACGGAACTTCTGCTGTGGGGCCAGGTCTGACATCCACCAGTGCACCCACTCTTGGCAATGTCATCAAGACAACTTCAATGCAAGCTGGAGAAGTCCATTTCCTATGCAACAGACAATCGCCAGCCGTCCAACAGGAAGTCCAACTAATACTTCTAACCCTGAACCTTTCAGCTGCAGCTGAAAGCCATTACTGATTGCATAAAGGACAGCATGCAAGGCCACCACACACTCCCAAGCCACTCTCATTCATGGACTTCCAGAACATACCTGCGAATGAAGTTTCTGTGGAGCTCTGAAAATAATGTGGCATCTGCTTCTCTCCTTTGTCGGATGACTGAAAATTTTAAAAGGGGATTAAGCCTATTAGTCACACACACCCTGATTCAGTGTTACGAGAGCATTGCATCTGTGCTAATAGACTGAGACCGCTGAAAAGAATACTGAACCCAGAACCCAAAGAACAGGTCAAGGAGACTTAGCAATCATTTGGTCAGCTCACCTTGCCTGTCTGACATGGGTAAAACATGGAGACTCTCAGGCTGGGTTGTCTACAAATACTGATCCAGAGTGAGGCAAACTGTTCTCAACTACTAACTGAGAAGAGCTACCAGCAGAGAGGGATGGGGCATTGTCCAGGAAAGCATGAATTCACAGGACCACCAGACATGCAGTTCATCTGACTTAAGCCACACCCTAGCCAGGTGGTGCATGCTTTTAACCCTAGCCCTCAGAAGGCAGAGGCAGGCAGGTCTTAAGTCCAAGGCCAGCCTCAATGACCAGCCAAAGTTACATAGGGGTGATACCTTGTCTCAAAAACGGTCACACTCTAACATTTCTGCTAAGCTGTACACCAGTATTCCATATTGCTTCATTATGAAATAATGACTGTTTCAAAAGAAACATCAATGCATTTATTATGAATCTTATTTTCTTTTCTTTTAAATTATTTATTTATTATGTATACAGTGTTTTACCTGCATATACAATTGCACTCCAGAAGAGGGCACCAGATCTCATTGTAGATGGTTGTGAGCCACTGTGTGGTTGCTGGGAAGTGAACTCAGGACCTTTGGAAGAGCAGCCAGTACTCTTAACCTCTGAGCAATCTCTCCAGCCCTTTTTTCCCCTGCTTTTTCAAGACAGGGTTTCTCTGTGTTAGCCTTGGCTGTCTTAGACTCACTTTGTAGACCAGGCTGGCCTCAAACTCACAGCGATCTGCCTGCCTCTGCTTCCCGAGTGCTGAAATTAAAGGTGTGCGCCACCACGCCCAGCTTATTAATCTTATTTTCAATGTTTTTATTGTTCAGTTATTACTATTACTATGTGACTTCCTTGAACATCTATATTAATGACATAACTAAGGCACTGGCAAGGAGCTCACCAGGAGGCTAGGAAATCAAATTCACAAAGGAAATTACACTTCTAGGACCCAGCAGTAGGGGTCTTGGTGGAACTTAAAATGTAAGCAGTTTGGAGCTCAGAGTTCACATTTATAGGGGAGCTTGAGTTTCAATATTTGGTAACAGGCTGGAAACCCCAGTTATGCCTCTGCTTATGTAACTATTGAGACCAGGAGCCTTGTGGGTGTCTGAAACCTCCACCAGTATCAAAGCCCGTATCTTTCACGCACGAAGCACTTTGATGTTCTTTAACATATCTGATTTACAGGGCTCAGTGTCCTTGTGCTTTGGGGCCACTAAGGAAAATAAGGTGGCCCACCATGGTGGTGCACGCCTATCACCCTAGCTTTTAGGGGTGGGATAGCCAGGTCTGAAGCTGGTCTGGGCTGTGAGAAGCACAGAATAATGATAACACAGCCCTTCCTCTGGGGGCTGAGAAGGCGGTGCCGTGACCAGTGTGACAAGGTGGGCAGCAGCAGCGCACGGGCATGCTGAACTAGGATGACTCCTAGACCGCGCAGGAAGGAGTGGGTGCTATGAGACGTCAACACATTCCCTAAGGCGGTAAGTCATTTACAATCTATACATCGTTTGTTTCTTGGGTGTACTTTCTTGCCACTGTTTTTCAACCATAATTGACCACGAGTAACTTAAAACCAAGAAAGTAAAGCACTTGACAAAGAGGGCCACTGTAAGCTCACGCTGAGCTGAGCCAAGGCTGCCTTTCTAGTTTCCTTAGAACCACACTGCTCAAGTCCTCAACAGGAAAGGCACTAGATCTAACCGTGCTGGGGCCACGGCCTCGGCTGTCCACAGCCAGCAATCCTGGACTGTGTTACAGCTCTGCCAGACAACACCCACATAGATCACTGTGCCGTGCGGCTCCTAACAGCACAGTAGGACCCTGTGTTTTGCAGACTGACTTCCTAGGAGTGCCATTACCAGCCTGGCAAACAGTTACAAACAAAATCAAAGGCCACTTCATTTGGACAGTTTAAGAGGAGGCCCCAGTAGGAAGCAGCTACTAAGATCCACGGTAGGTTTTTAAGGCCCTCTGAAAGGCCCTGACTGCAGCATGCTCGCACGCCCTTGAAATGTGCTCTCCAAATCAGGACCAGTCAGCTCTCCTACAGAAGGCTGATGACTGCTGCCACTCAGCGAGCCTAGATGCCACTCCAGAGGCTGAATGGAGTGGCAGAGCCGACCTCACCGAACCCAACTGCTATTACCAAACCACATGCCAAGAATAGAGAACCTTCTTCTCCAGGGGCCACCACTCAAAAGAGCCTGAAGTGCCATCTCAGAAGGGAAATGCTCGCACAGCCCTGAATCACAGCAAGTCTGATGCTGACAATGAAGGAAGTGGTGATGCCTCACAGAGCAGGCTTAACTGTTAAGGCTACACATTGGAAACCAGAAAACAAGGGGTGAAGTCAGTCCCCTTATCTTTTGTATACTAAAACTAGATTGCAGTGTTATGACGCATTTAAAACAAACTTCCACTATGTTTTAGTAATGTTAATGCCAAGAAAAAAAATGAACTGTCCTTATTTTTATTAGTACCTATAATTAAAACAAGCTTGAGGCCAGCATAGATTCACATACACGTGTATATATGGGCATACGTGCAAACAAGCATATAAGGATATACACATGCATACATGCAAACACGCATATCCAGACATACACATGCACACATGTATGGATATATAAATAAACACAGACAGGCATATGTACACACACATATATACTCACATATAGATGACCATACACACATGTGCACATGTATACATGCACAAATACATGTAGATATATAATATGTATATGCACATATACATGTCACATAGAGTCTTTAGGTTTCACAAGTTTCATAATCTAACACATAATAGTCAAGAAAAATACATACGTTCTTTCTTGATTTTTTCAGCAACTAGAAATTCATCTCTTTCAACGGTGGGGGTGAAGTTGCTACCAATGACTCTCACAGCAAACTGGAACTGCTGGGCAACATCAGCTGGAAGGTGAGCAGAGGCTACGAGTTATAACTGGACAGTTTTCATCACCAGGGCACACAACTCAAGACAGCAAACCACTGTCCCCAGTCTTAACTACGAGGACAGAAAAGCCATATGAAATCAGTGACTTGAGTGAAGAGTTCTATAAAATTTGGGAAAAGACAGCAGAGACACAGAAAAATCCTAAAGAAAAACTAAACTGGACTGGTAGCCATTTCAAAGGGAGTGACTGAAGTCACAGAATGGGCGAGGTGCTTGGAAATACGCTGGTCAAAGGCCTCTGTGCAGCTTCCAGCTCCCGGGAAGACAGAGGCCGAATCTGTGCACATGAGTTACAATGTAGATGTGTCTCTGCTTCCTTTAAAGATACATAAAAACGAGAAGGATGCAGCTTAGCTAAGATAAATGTGCCAGGGCGGAAGTGAAGCTGGAGGGATGCTGGAGAACAGACAGGTGCACAGCACTAACTCAAGGATGAGGATGCCCGCCCGATGTCTGCAAGGCCAGGCATGGGTCAGGAGGCAGAGCTGTCTTTCTTTTCTGTTGCTCTGATAAATTCTCAACCCAAAGCAACTCAAGGGAGAGTAGGTTTATCTGATTCACAATGTTAAGTTACAGTCCATCACTGCAAGGAAATCAATGGACAGGGACATGAACCAACTGCTCACAGTACATCCAGTGAATAAAGTAATGAATTTAAAATTGTAAGCAAGTTAGCAACAGTGGTGCATGTCTGTAATCCCAGCACTCAGAGAGGCAGAGGCAGGTGGATCGCTGTGAGTTCGAGGCCAGACTGGCCTACAAAGCAAGCCCAGGACAGGCAAGGCTACACAGAGAAACCCTGTCTGGAGGTGGGGCACACACGACAAAGCAAAACTAAAACTGAATGCAGGTGCTCAGTCCCCTTTCTCCATGCTCATACAGCCCAGGCACCTGTCTAGGGAATGGTGACGCCCACAGTAGGCAGGACTTCCCACAAATCAAGAAAATTCCTATGGACATTTCAGCAGGCCAACCTAGACAATCTCTCAGTGGAACAGCCTTTTCAGGTGATTCTAGATTAATCCACCTCTTGCCAACATGGCACACAGACATATCACTTTAAGCCATACCCTTCTACTCTTTGTCCCCAAAGTCTCATGTTACTCTCTGAAGTGGTTTGAATAGAAACGGTCCCCATGGGGTCATATACTTAAATGCTTGGCCATTAGGAAGTGGTGCTAAGTGCGAGGGATTAGGAGGGGTGGCCTTGTTGTAGAAGTGTGTCCTTGGGGGTGGGCCTTGAGGTTTCAGAAGCCCAAGCAGGAGGTGGCTCTCACTCTTCCTGCTGCCTGAGGATCCAGATGTAGAGTTCTCAGCCCCTTCTCCCACACCATGTGTACCTGCCCATCACCATATGTCCCAACAGGATAACAAACTAAACCCCTAAAACTGTAAGCAAGCCCCAATTAAATGTTTTCCTTTTTAAGGGTTGCCATGGTCACAGTGTCTCTTCACAGCAATAGAACAGGGACTAAGACAGAAGTTGGTACTAGGAGCAGGGTATTGCTGTGACAGGCCAGGCCATGCTGATGGTTGGTGGAATGTGCACTTTGTGACTTCGGACTGGAAAGCAGTTATATGTTTTAAGTGGAGCTTACCAGGCCATCCTAATTGGAACAGGGAAGACAGTGGTGCTGAAAACAAACCAGATTATAACTGCCTGGTTCAAGAGGTTTCCAAAAAGAATATTAGAAGGTGGCCGAAAGACCATCCTTATAATATTTTGTCAAAAATAAATGAATAAATAAATAAATAAATAGTGCCTTGTTTTGCCCTTGTCTGAAAAAAATCTGCCAGAGGGTAAATTGAAGAGTTTCAGATTAATGGCATTGGCAGAGATTTCAAAACAGCCTAGTATTGATTGTTGCATGGTCATTAGTGGCCAGTCAATCTTATGCAGATCTGTAATGAAAAGGAGCAAGCTGAACAAGGGAAAATACCAATTGTACAGTTTGAGGAGAAAAGAGACACCAGGAAGTGTAATGGAGCTAAGGCCAGTGCTCAGTGAGATAAAAAGCTTAAAGGAAAACCCAATGCTAAAGGGAATAAGGGGGAGCGGTGACCTCAGGGCAAGACCCACCCAGTTAAAGAACTAAGGAAAGGCTGAAGCAGTGAACAGAAAACAAAACAAAACAAAAATCCCAGAAAGATGGTGAAAATGTATTTGGACAAGGCAGCAAATTCCAGTCCTGGCAGTTTCAGCCATGTGGCTTAGTATAAAGGGTAGAAGAAAAGGGTTATGGAATCTCCCTCCACAACTGAGGAAAGATGCAGAGGGCAGGCATGCCAGGTGTGTCTGCATGGAGACCCAGCGAGGCCATGCTATGAAGCTGTGAGGGTGAAGCCAGAGTTAAATGTTTTCTTTAGAACAAATGACATGGGGGCTGGAGAGATGGCTCAGAGGTTAAGAGCACTGACTGCTCTTCCAGAGGTCCTGAGTTCAATTCCCAGCAACCACATGGTGGCACACAACCATTTATAATGTGACTTGATGCTCTCTTCTAGCCTGCAGGTTTACATGTAGGCAGAGCACGGTATACATAATAAATAAAGATCTTTAAAAATGAAAAGAAAGAAATGACACAGACATGGTGTCTCTTTACAACAGAACACTGACTAAGAAGCCCCCATAATGTCAATATAAAATACAGTCCAATTTTAAGTCTACAAAGTCTTGAGATTTTTCAATATTTTGAAAGTTCAAATTTTTTCTATAAAATCAAAAACAATGTATACATTTCTAACATATAATGGCATAGAACAAATGTACAATTTTCAAAATGGAATAATCAAAGCAAAACTCCAAATCCAATATGGCCAAAACCAAACCCCGTAGCTCCATGTATAACACCTGGGGTTTGTAATGAAGCTGGCTGGGTTCCGCAGGCTTCAGGCCGCCCATTCCTTCAACCCTTCAACTTGTGGCACGCACAGCTTCTCTTTCCAACTTAGTCCAGTTCCACTTCCTGCCTGTAGCTCTTCTTGGCACATGTCCCATGATCCTGGCATCCCTAACACTAGCCACTGAGGGCTTGCTTCTCTCTGGGGACCTCAACCCTGCCAGCAGCTCTCCCTCACTCCTTCCTTCTTGTGTCTTTCATACTTTCAAAACCAACAGCACATAAAGGGAGCCATCATCTGGAGGTATAGCCTACACCCATGGACCATAGAAACATCAACTCCTGTGTGCTGCCCTTGAGGAAACACTTTCCTGATGTCCAGTGCAACCACAAGGTGCTGAGCTCTGTATCAGCCAAAGCTGCTTTTCTGTCTGTTCTTCCTTGTTATAAACTTGAAGCTTGAACACACAGCTAACAAATAATTTATTGTTTTTAAATTCAACTTCACTCAAAATCTCACAGAACTGGCAAATGACGCGAGACCTTAACAAATCTTACAGGCTTGCCCCTGAGCCACCTTGTGACTCAGTCCTTCTCGCAGTGCTCATGACAAGGCTTCCACTGTCCTCATATTCTCTCACTATCCGAGATCCAAAGAGAAACCCCTGAAACTCTCCTCATGGCACCTGATGGCTTTTCTAGCCCCAAATTCCATTGTTTCCATATTCTTCCCACAAACAGTTCCAAAGACACAAAGCCACACAGTCATGCCCCTGGCCCACCCTAATCTAGATAACACCACAGTCATGCCCCTGGCCCACCCTAACCTACATAGTCCCCACAGTCACACCCACGGGCCACCGTAACATAGAGAATGCCTCATTGAAACTCCCTTCCCAGATAATTCTCTATTGTGTCGAAATGACAGTTAAACCTAACTATCCACAGGGACAAATGTCAAGAAAAAAAAACATTAAGCTGGGCATGATGGCACACGCCTTTAATCCCAGCACTCGAGAGGCAGAGACAGGCGGATCGCTGTGAGTTCAAGGCCAGCCTGGTCTACAAAGAGAGTCCAGGACAGAGAAACCTGTCTTGGAAACCAAAAAACCATTAAATACATTAGACACTCTGCAGAAGCCTAGAGAGGTGCAGCAAGGAAAGGAGTGTCATTCTCTCAAGGGATAGGTAAGAAGGGAAGGAGCTGCATATGTGGAGGAAAAGCCAGTCCCCGCCCAGTAACCCTGACAACCACTGATCCCATCCAGGCAAACCTCAAAGTATAAGACATACAGCAAGTCAGCAAAGACTAGTGATCAAAGTCAGAGTCTGGCCTCAGAGGCGCAGGAAGCTGAGAGGAAAGACAGGGGCAGTTCCAGTTCCCAACAGCAGCCAGGTCCTTAATAACCCTTCCCCAGGACTCAGGACCGAGGAAGCTGAGAGAAAAGACAAAGACGGGCGAAGCTCCCAGCAGCAGCAAGGTCTCCGGCAGTTCTTCCATGAAAAAGCCCGGCACCTGCTTTAAGTACCATCAAGGCATACGGAACAAACAGAGATGCATACAGAGGGGAGGGGCGGGGAAGGGGAAGAGGCAGCTTCTGGGCCCGCTAGTCTGCTCAACACAAGAAAACAAGAGGGCCTGTTCCAAATGGAAGGGAGGGCAAGGACTGGAGCTAGAGGTTGTCCTCTGCTCTCCACACACACATGTGCTCTCATTCTCACACACGAATGAACTTGCCTGTGCACGTGCTCACACACACACACACACACACACACACACACACACACACACAGATTTTTTTAAGTAACTGCAATTAGCCATCATATTTTCTTTAACATTAACAGAATTAAACCAGAAATCAGTGTCAAATCTGAAAAATCACCAACAGCCTTAGTTAAAGCGACTACTTCTGTGATGAAACACCGTGACCAAAAGCAACTTGGGGAGGAAAGGGTTTATTTGGCTTACATTCTATGTCACCTCTCATCATCAAAGCAAGTCAGGATGGGAAGAAATCTGGAGACAGGAGCTGATGCAGAGGCCATGGAGGAGTGCTGTTTAATGGCTTGCTCCTCATGGCTTGCTCAGGCTGTTTTCTTGTAGAACCCAAGATCACCAGCCCAGGGATGGTCCCATCCACCACTAATCCCACCACTTAATTCACTAATTAAGAAAATGCCCTACAGGCTTGCCTACAGCCCCATCTTAAGGAGACATTTTCTCAATCAAGTCTCCCTCCTCTCATGACTACAACATGTATCAAGCTGACACTGGGCAGCCAGCACACCAAGTATTCAGAGCCAATCTGAATTCCCGAGAAAAGGATCCTCACAGAGGAAGAGGGGCTAGAATACCTGGCTAGTATACACCGCCTTACCCACCTAGGGCCGAAGAAGATGACGTAACTGCTCCATAAGTCTCCTTATCACATCCCCAGACTACAAAAGACAGCAGAGGGTCTGGTAAAAAAAAAAAACCTGCAAGGCTTGCACTCTTACTAATGCCGGGTCCAGCAGACACTGTGCAGAAAAGCGCTTGTGGAGAGATCGACCTAGAACTTATTAGGAGGTTGATTTCACTGAAGTCAAACCGGCCTGATATGGTAATAAATACCTTCTAGTTTTCATAGACACCTTCTCGGGGTGGGTTAAGGCATTCCCCACGAAAAAGGAAATGGCAAATGTAGTGGCCAAGAAGAAACTTGAAGAAATCCTTCCCCGGTTCGGGATACCTAAGGTAATTGGGTCGGTCAATGGGCCTGCCTTTGTCGCCCAGGTAAGTCAGGGACTGGCCAGACAATTGGGGATAAATTGAAAATTACATTGTGCTTACAAACCCCAGAGCTCAGGAGAGGTAGAAAGGACAAATAAAACTATAAAGGAGACCTTAACAATATAGACCTTAGAGACTGGCGGGGTGATTGGACAGCCCTTCTCTCCCTTGCCTTGTTCCAGGTACGGAACACGCCTGGACCGTTGGGACTGACACCCTTTGATATACTGTTTGGTGCACCACCACCTCTGTCTAAAATCCTAGAGAGTGTGGTGTGTCCCGATAACAGTTTTGTACCTTCCACCCATCTTTTAGCCCATTTAAAGGCTCTCGAGACGATCAGGCGAGAGATTTGGGAACAGCTGAAAGATGCCTACACTGCTAGAGACCCTACAGTTCCTCATCAGTTCGAGATTGGAGACACCGTCTTGGTATGGAGACACGGAGCTGAGAATCTCGAGCCATGGTGAAAACGACCCTACCTGGTACTGTTAATGGCTCCAACTGCCATTAAGGTAGAGGGAATCCCCACCTGGGTCCATGCTTCACATGTGAAAAGGGCTCGTCTTGAGACTAATCAAGATAAATGGATCCTAAAAAAGACTAATAATCCTCTAAAGCTGCGTCTGCATCACAGAGGCAACCCTAAGTCAGGACAATAACCCTCATGCTCCGATACAACAGACTTGGGAGGTGATCAAAAAAAGGGGAACAAAAACAGGCTAGATAAAAGACAGAGGGACAGAAAGGACTGTACCCATGTGATTAAGTCTGAGCTTACCCCAGATCTGCCTATGCAATTTGCTGATGTTCAAATATTTGAAACAACCAATCGTGTATGGCCGCGCCAAAACTTCCCGCTCCCCCTGACCCTTGCCCATATAAACCCCTAACCCCTGGGCTTCTGGGTCGACCCCTCTGTCTCCTGCGTGAGATCCATGTCGACCCGGAGCTCCGCCAATAAACTGCCTCATGTGTTTACAGCAAGACGGTTGTTTGTGTGTCTTTGGGTGCACGCCATCCCGAGGCTTGAGTGAGGGTCTCCCTTCGGGGATCTTTCACTACCACAGCAAAGTGGGCCGAAATGCTTTGAGGTCTGGCTTCTTAGAAGCACTATTCGCTACTTGAACTCTCTGGGGGAAAAAACCTAGCATCGTTCAACCCTGGACTCATCACCAGAGGCAGAAATGACAGCAGAGTGTGAAGCATGCAGAAGCAGAGCTGCAGTGTGCGGTGCAGTCTGGACAAAAAAGCAAAAGCAAAGCCCTGCTACAGCAGCTCAGGCTGGGGGCCCCCCGGGCAGGGACATCCCGCACGGGTGCCGCATCCCTTTCCTTCCGCGGGGGCCAGGGATAACAACTACCCCGCCAGCCAGTGTCATGGCGCTCAGCGTCCACAGCTCGCAGCCCCGCCGCACGTACCTTCGCTCTGACCCAGGATCCGGCAGCACAGTTTCTGCAGCAGAACTTGGGGCGAGTTCTGATCCAGGGTTTCCATTACTGCGCCCGGACTGCGCGCCACAGCCTCCCCTTGCCCCAGGATCCCACGCCCAGAGTACGACGCCGCCATATTCACGGAAGCGGCAAATGTGCCTGCCTCCCTTTATGCACTGCCTCCCGCGCGAGGCGCGCATGCGCCCCCACCTAGTCGCCGGTCTTCACAGATTCAAGAGCATTATCAGACAACCACCAGACCATTGGACGACCAATGCCCGGATGACCCACTTACCAGAGCTTGTTGCTGACAGAGCGGGTGACCTTCGCTCCGCCCGCCATCCTTAACCCTTCCACCTTGCTACCCGAAGCTGGCGAGACCCCAGTACATCATTGTGAAGAGATACTGGCTGAAGAAACAGGGACTCGGTCAGACCTCACTGACTGGCCATGGCCTGGGGTAATAACTTGGTTCACCGACGGAAGTAGCTTTGTGGTAGCAGGTAAGCGGTGAGCTGGGGCAGCGGTAGTGGATAAAAAGTCTGTCATCCGGGCCAGCAGTTTACCAGAAGGGACGTCGGCCCAAAAAGCTGAACTTATTGCTTTGACCCAAGCACTAAGACTGGCAGAGGGAAAGGTTATCAATATCTACACTGATAGCCGGTATGCTTTCGCAACAGCTCATGTCCACGGAGCAATTTATAGACAACATGGGATGCTGACTTCAGCTGACAAAGACATTAAAAAAAACTCTTAGTTTGTTAGAGGCTGTCCATTTGCACCACAAGGTGGCGATCATCCATTGCCAAGGACATCAAAAAGAGACTGGCCCCATAGAAAGGGGGAACCAAATGGCTGACCAGATGATAAAGAGGCGGCACAAGGACCGATGATTCTAAGAGCTAAGGTTATGCCCCAACATGCTGAGGGGATTCCCGAGAAAAGGATCCTCACAGAGGAAGAGGGGCTAGAATACCTGGCTAGTATACACCGCCTTACCCACCTAGGGCCGAAGAAGATGACGTAACTGCTCCATAAGTCTCCTTATCACATCCCCAGACTACAAAAGACAGCAGAGGGTCTGGTAAAAAAAAAAACCTGCAAGGCTTGCACTCTTACTAATGCCGGGTCCAGCAGACACTGTGCAGGAAAGCGCTTGTGGAGAGATCGACCTAGAACTTATTGGGAGGTTGATTTCACTGAAGTCAAACCGGCCTGATATGGTAATAAATACCTTCTAGTTTTCATAGACACCTTCTCGGGGTGGGTTAAGGCATTCCCCACGAAAAAGGAAATGGCAAATGTAGTGGCCAAGAAGAAACTTGAAGAAATCCTTCCCCGGTTCGGGATACCTAAGGTAATTGGGTCGGTCAATGGGCCTGCCTTTGTCGCCCAGGTAAGTCAGGGACTGGCCAGACAATTGGGGATAAATTGAAAATTACATTGTGCTTACAAACCCCAGAGCTCAGGAGAGGTAGAAAGGACAAATAAAACTATAAAGGAGACCTTAACAATATAGACCTTAGAGACTGGCGGGGTGATTGGACAGCCCTTCTCTCCCTTGCCTTGTTCCAGGTACGGAACACGCCTGGACCGTTGGGACTGACACCCTTTGATATACTGTTTGGTGCACCACCACCTCTGTCTAAAATCCTAGAGAGTGTGGTGTGTCCCGATAACAGTTTTGTACCTTCCACCCATCTTTTAGCCCATTTAAAGGCTCTCGAGACGATCAGGCGAGAGATTTGGGAACAGCTGAAAGATGCCTACACTGCTAGAGACCCTACAGTTCCTCATCAGTTCGAGATTGGAGACACCGTCTTGGTATGGAGACACGGAGCTGAGAATCTCGAGCCATGGTGAAAACGACCCTACCTGGTACTGTTAATGGCTCCAACTGCCATTAAGGTAGAGGGAATCCCCACCTGGGTCCATGCTTCACATGTGAAAAGGGCTCGTCTTGAGACTAATCAAGATAAATGGATCCTAAAAAAGACTAATAATCCTCTAAAGCTGCGTCTGCATCACAGAGGCAACCCTAAGTCAGGACAATAACCCTCATGCTCCGATACAACAGACTTGGGAGGTGATCAAAAAAAGGGGAACAAAAACAGGCTAGATAAAAGACAGAGGGACAGAAAGGACTGTACCCATGTGATTAAGTCTGAGCTTACCCCAGATCTGCCTATGCAATTTGCTGATGTTCAAATATTTGAAACAACCAATCGTGTATGGCCGCGCCAAAACTTCCCGCTCCCCCTGACCCTTGCCCATATAAACCCCTAACCCCTGGGCTTCTGGGTCGACCCCTCTGTCTCCTGCGTGAGATCCATGTCGACCCGGAGCTCCGCCAATAAACTGCCTCATGTGTTTACAGCAAGACGGTTGTTTGTGTGTCTTTGGGTGCACGCCATCCCGAGGCTTGAGTGAGGGTCTCCCTTCGGGGATCTTTCACTACCACAGCAAAGTGGGCCGAAATGCTTTGAGGTCTGGCTTCTTAGAAGCACTATTCGCTACTTGAACTCTCTGGGGGAAAAAACCTAGCATCGTTCAACCCTGGACTCATCACCAGAGGCAGAAATGACAGCAGAGTGCGAAGCATGCAGAAGCAGAGCTGCAGTGTGCGGTGCAGTCTGGACAAAAAAGCAAAAGCAAAGCCCTGCTACAGCAGCTCAGGCTGGGGGCCCCCCGGGCAGGGACATCCCGCACGGGTGCCGCATCCCTTTCCTTCCGCGGGGGCCAGGGATAACAACTACCCCGCCAGCCAGTGTCATGGCGCTCAGCGTCCACAGCTCGCAGCCCCGCCGCACGTACCTTCGCTCTGACCCAGGATCCGGCAGCACAGTTTCTGCAGCAGAACTTGGGGCGAGTTCTGATCCAGGGTTTCCATTACTGCGCCCGGACTGCGCGCCACAGCCTCCCCTTGCCCCAGGATCCCACGCCCAGAGTACGACGCCGCCATATTCACGGAAGCGGCAAATGTGCCTGCCTCCCTTTATGCACTGCCTCCCGCGCGAGGCGCGCATGCGCCCCCACCTAGTCGCCGGTCTTCACAGATTCAAGAGCATTATCAGACAACCACCAGACCATTGGACGACCAATGCCCGGATGACCCACTTACCAGAGCTTGTTGCTGACAGAGCGGGTGACCTTCGCTCCGCCCGCCATCCTTAACCCTTCCACCTTGCTACCCGAAGCTGGCGAGACCCCAGTACATCATTGTGAAGAGATACTGGCTGAAGAAACAGGGACTCGGTCAGACCTCACTGACTGGCCATGGCCTGGGGTAATAACTTGGTTCACCGACGGAAGTAGCTTTGTGGTAGCAGGTAAGCGGTGAGCTGGGGCAGCGGTAGTGGATAAAAAGTCTGTCATCCGGGCCAGCAGTTTACCAGAAGGGACGTCGGCCCAAAAAGCTGAACTTATTGCTTTGACCCAAGCACTAAGACTGGCAGAGGGAAAGGTTATCAATATCTACACTGATAGCCGGTATGCTTTCGCAACAGCTCATGTCCACGGAGCAATTTATAGACAACATGGGATGCTGACTTCAGCTGACAAAGACATTAAAAAAAACTCTTAGTTTGTTAGAGGCTGTCCATTTGCACCACAAGGTGGCGATCATCCATTGCCAAGGACATCAAAAAGAGACTGGCCCCATAGAAAGGGGGAACCAAATGGCTGACCAGATGATAAAGAGGCGGCACAAGGACCGATGATTCTAAGAGCTAAGGTTATGCCCCAACATGCTGAGGGGATTCCCGAGAAAAGGATCCTCACAGAGGAAGAGGGGCTAGAATACCTGGCTAGTATACACCGCCTTACCCACCTAGGGCCGAAGAAGATGACGTAACTGCTCCATAAGTCTCCTTATCACATCCCCAGACTACAAAAGACAGCAGAGGGTCTGGTAAAAAAAAAAACCTGCAAGGCTTGCACTCTTACTAATGCCGGGTCCAGCAGACACTGTGCAGGAAAGCGCTTGTGGAGAGATCGACCTAGAACTTATTGGGAGGTTGATTTCACTGAAGTCAAACCGGCCTGATATGGTAATAAATACCTTCTAGTTTTCATAGACACCTTCTCGGGGTGGGTTAAGGCATTCCCCACGAAAAAGGAAATGGCAAATGTAGTGGCCAAGAAGAAACTTGAAGAAATCCTTCCCCGGTTCGGGATACCTAAGGTAATTGGGTCGGTCAATGGGCCTGCCTTTGTCGCCCAGGTAAGTCAGGGACTGGCCAGACAATTGGGGATAAATTGAAAATTACATTGTGCTTACAAACCCCAGAGCTCAGGAGAGGTAGAAAGGACAAATAAAACTATAAAGGAGACCTTAACAATATAGACCTTAGAGACTGGCGGGGTGATTGGACAGCCCTTCTCTCCCTTGCCTTGTTCCAGGTACGGAACACGCCTGGACCGTTGGGACTGACACCCTTTGATATACTGTTTGGTGCACCACCACCTCTGTCTAAAATCCTAGAGAGTGTGGTGTGTCCCGATAACAGTTTTGTACCTTCCACCCATCTTTTAGCCCATTTAAAGGCTCTCGAGACGATCAGGCGAGAGATTTGGGAACAGCTGAAAGATGCCTACACTGCTAGAGACCCTACAGTTCCTCATCAGTTCGAGATTGGAGACACCGTCTTGGTATGGAGACACGGAGCTGAGAATCTCGAGCCATGGTGAAAACGACCCTACCTGGTACTGTTAATGGCTCCAACTGCCATTAAGGTAGAGGGAATCCCCACCTGGGTCCATGCTTCACATGTGAAAAGGGCTCGTCTTGAGACTAATCAAGATAAATGGATCCTAAAAAAGACTAATAATCCTCTAAAGCTGCGTCTGCATCACAGATGCAACCCTAAGTCAGGACAATAACCCTCATGCTCCGATACAACAGACTTGGGAGGTGATCAAAAAAAGGGGAACAAAAACAGGCTAGATAAAAGACAGAGGGACAGAAAGGACTGTACCCATGTGATTAAGTCTGAGCTTACCCCAGATCTGCCTATGCAATTTGCTGATGTTCAAATATTTGAAACAACCAATCGTGTATGGCCGCGCCAAAACTTCCCGCTCCCCCTGACCCTTGCCCATATAAACCCCTAACCCCTGGGCTTCTGGGTCGACCCCTCTGTCTCCTGCGTGAGATCCATGTCGACCCGGAGCTCCGCCAATAAACTGCCTCATGTGTTTACAGCAAGACGGTTGTCTGTGTGTCTTTGGGTGCATGCCATCCCGAGGCTTGAGTGAGGGTCTCCCTTCGGGGATCTTTCACTACCACAGCAAAGTGGGCCGAAATGCTTTGAGGTCTGGCTTCTTAGAAGCACTATTCGCTACTTGAACTCTCTGGGGGAAAAAACCTAGCATCGTTCAACCCTGGACTCATCACCAGAGGCAGAAATGACAGCAGAGTGCGAAGCATGCAGAAGCAGAGCTGCAGTGTGCGGTGCATTCTGGACAAGGAAGCAAAAGCAAAGCCCTGCTACAGCAGCTCAGGCCGGGGCTCACAAAACACATTTATGCTCACAATATCAAAGGAAAGACAGATAGAAACACACACACACACACACACACACACATGCACACACACACACAGAACAAGAGATATACATATGTCTAATCCAATATACAGAAACACAGAACACACAAACACATGCGCTTATAAATACAAATAGAAACATACACAAAAGAGAAACAAATGTATACATGAGCATGTAAACACAGACAATTTATGCTCACTTCTACAAACAGACAGATAGTCAGATGGACAGAAACACACAGACACAAACACACACACACGTGCGCGTACATATCTGTACACAGACACATAAATACAGATATACAGAGAGATACAAAGAAACACACTTAGAAATACAAATACAGTGAGAAACATATAACCAAACAAATTAGTGTGTGTGTGTGTGTGTGTGTGTGTGTGTGTGTGTGGTGTGTAATAAACTGATTCACATAACTACTTCTGTGCAATTATACTAAGACTTTGAGGAAGGTGAACAAAGACTACATTTGGGGAGAATCAATTGAGAAAACAATCCCCTGAACTTATTACCTCAAATTTCAGAATTAATGAACATTCATCTCCTTATCAAGGAGACCATAATGAGAAAAGACTAATTATTTCTTCATTACAAGAAAAAGTAGGATCACATTCAGTTGCTCTGTTACAGAATCACTGATTTTCACTGATAAATGGTGTCTTTCATTCCAATACCTTTGTGTTTGAAGATCTGTACAAATTTCTAGATTTATTGTGTCAGCATAAAAACATTTAGAAACCAAGGTTTTGGGGAAACATTTCCTAGTTCACTCAGTTAATCATCTGAGAGACTCTTAAAATACTATGACATTGATAAGATCATGTATAATCCAATAGAAGAAACACTGCCTTCGAACAGATATGACCAAGTTTTTTCTCATTGTCAAATGGCTGATTTTCTACCTGTTGTAGAAGCACCTCATGAAAGACATGGGCCAAAACATATGCAGCATTGTATATGTCATAACTGCTATCACTGAAGACCATGTCAAAGTCTGTGCCATTAGCCATTCCAATGAGGCATTGGATGAGCAGTTCTTCATTGTCTTACAGTTAGATGCTGAGGCTTCGCAGTTAAAGTTCATCCACTTCAGTCTTGCCAGATATTTATCTGAGTATTTGAGAGGGTTCAATGTCTGGACAAAATTTTTAAAACCTGAAATCTTACCATGGTGCTGTGCAAAAGCAAAAGTCCCATGGAATGTGTCAAGTGTGAGATCTCTCTTACTTGTAGGAACATCCCACTGTGAGGTAGTGACCCATGTTCTTCATATACCTAGAGATTCCCACATTCTAAAGGCCACAGCAAGAGTACTGTCTGTGTCACCATCATGATGTCATGATTTGGTTGTAATATACTTCAGGTCTTGACATGTATACCTCCATGTTCAGTGTGATCATGTTCACAAAGGCAAAGCAGACTGTATCCTTTTCCATTTCTCTTTTCAAATCTGAGAGAAATTGTGTACCCTGTTCATTGTCAGAGATGGCCAGCTCTACCCAGTTGCAGTTTAAATAAAGTAAGAAGGCGACAAGGGCCATGGGGAGAGATGTATCCTCATGGGCCATCTGATAAATATAGGGAAATTGTACATGGTCATTCTGGAGAGGATGGAAAGGCCCATAAGTAAAATGAAGATCCTAGAACACAGGGAGCGGCATGAGGTAGCATGTACTTTTAAGAACTTGTGAACACATTTCATCTGTAAAAATCTCTAGAAATTCCCCTTAACTATTACTTCTCCTATTATCCCTATTTCATATAAAGAAATTCCAGATCCCCATCAAGTATCTGAATAATATCATTGAACTACAGAGATTGACATAAGGCCAGTAAGACCAGTCTCCTCTTTACACCCTTTTTTTTTGCATCTTATCAAAGCCACCAATGGAGACACAAATTAATTAAATTTTAACCCAACAAACTCTCACCTGCTGAGGTTCATGGCTGTACATGAATGTGTGGTATAGTACAGATGCTTCCCAGTTTTGTCCTGTAAGAAAAACTGTACAAGTGACTACTTGGGCACAGTCATAATTAGGAGAAAACAAATGAGTTGGTTAAGAAACATGAATGAGAGCTTTTAATTCTGAAACACTTATAAAATGTGGTACTGGAAATACTATAGATATATTTGGTAGAATATCATGGTTTCTGTTTATTTCATCCAAGGAAAAAGCCAAAACCATAGGAAACTGGCTTTCAGCTGGTGTTCTGTAAGATGGTACAATATTTACTATGTACGGAAGTATACACATAATCATTTGAAATCAATACAATGACTATCATGTACTTGAAGATATTGTCTTTATCCCTATGTTTGGAACAATTATCCCATGGAATAAAGTTTGCAAAGATAAAAGTATGGAATTTTGCAACACCTATATAATTTCATGTGAGTTCATTTACACAAAACATTCATATTCCATGGAAAGCATTTCCATCGGTGGTTATTGAATACTTACTTAGAAGGTAAAGACAAGGCCACAGGTTTTGACCAAGCTATAAACCTGATTATGTATTCATTTATTAATTACATAGAAATATGAAAATTACACATGATGTTTGAGCCTCTGAGTTTCTGGTATTTCCATATGAAATTAACTGAACTGACTAAGATAGTGAAAGAATGACTGGTGAATGCACGGGAGTGTTTCTGGAGCAACATTTGGTACCAAGATTAAATCCATTATAATTATTTGGAGATATATATATCATATTCTCTCCTATCCATCTTCATATTGTTGTTTTGCTTTTTAGATTATATTTGAGGCAGAGCATCTTTTTTCTGGTTTATTTTCCAATAAATGCACATGCAGGAGATGCATATTTAAATAGATGCATGTCTGATTTTGGAAATCAATATGTTACCTTATCAGAAAACTGGTAAAAGATTAACCTCCAGACATAGGTGTACCATACCTGGACATCTATCCTAGGACACTTGCTCAATTATGTTCATAACAGCCTCATTCATAATAGCTAGAGTCCAGAAAACATTGATGTCACTCAAACAAACAATGGAGAATAAACAATGAAATACTACTCAGATATAAAAACAAAGAAAATCATAATTTTTTCATACAAGTAGACTAGAAAACATCTGCTGAGTGTGATAACCTAGACTAACAAAAATGCACATGGATATGATTACTTAGCCATATAGTACAGGATAAGAATACTAGAATTTACTTAGCCAAAGAAAATGAGTAAAAAGGAGGAACCCAGAGAGGATGCTTTATTCTCCCTCAGAAAGGGAAATATAATAGATAGCAGAAGAAGTTAAAGATACAGAACAAGGTAGGAGAGAAAGTTCAGATAGAAATGAGGGTGGATACCAGACCTGGGGAGAGCTGATGCAGCAGGTCAGAGGGCCTGAACAGTAAGAATTAAGGCATGTGTGGATATATCTCTCTGACAAGAAGGATAAATAAGACAGTTCTGGGATGATATGGTGGTGACTGAGATGAGAAGACACCCTCTAACTAGACAGAACTCCTAACGGAGGAAGGGGAATACCAACCAACCAACAAGAACTATGACTCGAAATTTACCTTTCCTACAAGATATGCAGGGATAAAAATAAAGCAGAGATTAGGGAATATCCAAGCAATGCCTGGCCCAAACTGAGACTCAGAACACAGGAGAGAGACAACCTCTGACACTACTATTGATACTCTGCTGTGTTTCAGACACCAGTGAATCAAAACAGATGCTAAGAATCAAAACCAAATATTAGACAAATGTTCAGATTCTTGTAGAAAAGTAGGAGGAAGTATAGAAGGATGAACAACTAACATAAACTACACAAGAAATCAACAGTCAATTTATCAGGGCACAGAGGGAGTTGTGGAGACTCAATCACCTACCAAGGATCCTCTAAGGCTGGACCTAGGACTCCTACACAGATGTAGGTGATGCGTAATTCAGGCTTAGTGTGGGTCCCCTAGTAAGGGGAGCTTAGATTGTCTCTAACATGGACTCTGTTGCCTGTTTTCTTTACTCTCTTTCCCTTGGTAGGGATTCATTTTCAGGCCACATGGGAAGAGTACACACTCAACCTTGATGTGATTGTTGAGTTGAAATGATTTGGTGGGGGAATCCCCTCCTTTGAATAACAGAGAATGCAGATGGAGTAGATGGAGAGAGAATGAGGCAAGGAATAGAGGAGGGAGGGGGCAATGATCAGTAAGTAAAATACATAAACAAATATATTACATAAAAATGTTGTATGCCTGTATGTGTCTGGATGCATGGACATAAGCAATGCTCTTTTATGACATGGACAAAAAAAATAAATTGAGGTTTTTTATTCTATTTATGGGAAAAATCATTCCTGTCTCTTGCTAGTTATTTCCTATCACCTGAATAATAAGCATCAAATATAATCCTTCACTCGGAATGATTCACTCATATTTAAATATAATTAGATTTTCATTTAGAAATGTACATTTGAGTTATCTTTGTCTATACAAATAGCTCCTTTTAGAATACCTTTATTACAGCACAGAAAAAATGCCATTGGAAACTTCAGTTAAACACATTAGAAAGTTGATACTTGAACTTGTGTGACAGAAGCAGTAACTCTTGCATACTAAACATAAACAACGTCAATTACTTGAGCTACCAGAGTGGTCTAGTAGTCTAAAGTGCTTTCTGTGCTTGGAAACAACAGTCAGAAACCCAGAAAGCAAAAAATATGTAGAGTAGCCACATGGTAAAATATGCAATTATAGTTAGTAAAATTACTAAAAGAGACATGTAAGTAGTAACTGTGATAAAAGTGTAGGAAAAGAAACAGCTTAGACATAAAAAGAAGTCACATATTTCTTAAAGAACTGCAGAGATGGGCTACTAGGAAACTTCTCTATTTCTGTTCTCAAGCACTGTCAACTATAAATGCCACAAATGTAACTCAGTCAGCTCACAAGTGAAGATGGAGTCACCACTATTAGTGATAATGTTTCTTCCCAAACATAAAATTTACAATTTAAGCATTCTTTCTTTGTGCTAAAACATATTTTGGCCACACTTCCAGTTGTACTATCAGAGCACTAGCATCTTCCTGAGAATAAGGAACATCTGGAAATTGGAGTGAGATTTGTTTCTGCCAATATTACATGTTTGCAAAATACAATGTAAAGAGTAAAGCATACAGGAAATCTTTCTGATTATTTTAATAAAAATGGCAAAAATTAAGTTGGAATATAAGATTTTTTATTTCTCTTTATGAGAACAGGAATCACTCCTCTCTCTTCCTAGTCATTTCACATCATCTGAACAACAAACATGTGGTCTTTGGTTCCATAAGATAAGTGGGCTGAGCAACCAAAAGTGAGCAAGCCAATCAATAAACAGCATTCCTCATGGCTCCTGCCTCTAGCTCCTGCTCTGGTTGAGTTCCTGCCCTAACTTCATTCTATAATGAACAGTGATGAAGAAATATAGCTAAATATGCCAGATATTTTTATATCCACTTTAGACCTGCTAGAGTCATCTCAGAGGAGGAAACATCAATTAAGAAAAGGCCTCCCTAAGACTGGGTTGTAGGCAAGCCTGTAAGGTATTTTCTCAAATAGTGATTGATAGGGATTGGCCCAGCCCGTTGTTGGCGGGGCCATTCCTGGACTGGTAGTCCTGAATCCTGTAAGGAAACATGCCAAGAAAACCATTATGAGATATACAGTAAATAGAAGCCCTCTGTGGCCTCTGTATCACCCTCTGCCTCCACTTGTGGGCCTTCTTTGAGATCCCTGTCCTGATTTTTTTTTCAGTGATGGGCTACAATGTAAAAATATAAGCTTAATAAAAGTTTTTCTCTCCATCTTGTTTTTGGTCATGGTGTTTCATCACAAAAATAGTAACAATAATTTTTAAAAAGCAATATATATTTTTTTTTCCTCCCAATTTGCTCTTGGTCATGGTATTTCACTATTTTGTTTAGTTTTTTAAAATCTGTTTGTGTGTGTTTCAATTGCAGTCTTGGTGTTTTCTTTTACTCTTTTTGTTTTGTGTTTAGAAACAAAAGCTCACTAACTCTTTATAGCATTGACAGTTCTATAACTTACTATGTAGACAAAGCTGGCCTAGAACTGAAAGAGATCTGCCCATTTATGCCTTCTGAGTACTGAAAATGAAAGTGTGGTCTACCGTTCTAAGCTAAATGTTCACTCTTTTCTCTCTTTCTTCTTTCTTTCTTTCTTTCTTTCTTTCTTTCTTTCCTGAAAACAGTGTTTCCCAGGATAGCCCTGGTTGGTGTTATATTCTCTAAGTATACCAGGCTGGCCTTGAACTCACAGATCATCTGCTTCCTGATGCTGTGGTATCATCAAACCTGCCATCCCTGTTTTTAAAAATAATGATTTGCTTGGTTTTTGTTAAATTTGTCTATTTGCATTTTAAAGACAGAGAAGGGGTGGCAGAAATTTGGATGGGTTTGAAGATAGAAGAAAAAAGTAAAAAAAAGAAAGTAGAAAATATCATTTCATTATAAAAGAAAGATATTATATATGTTCATGAACATGCGCATCTTTAAATATATTAGACAAAATGAATATTTAACCAATCTATGAAATCCAGAATTCAAACTCAGTGTATCAAAATAATGAGACAGAATCAGTTAATTTATGTTGAGTTTTAATACATGCTTATGACACACTATGTGCTATCAAAACATGACTCTAGGATAAAGTGGTGAAATCTCACTTATAAATTTTCCATTTCCTAATCAGAGCTTTGTGTTAGGAGGCTTGGAGATCCTCTGCTGATTTACCATGAAATATGTAGTAATGATTGAATTCTATAATATATTGCAAGCCTATGATTACATGAATAGAGTCAAAATGATACTTATTATATCTATGTATGAAGTCATTTGAATCTATACTATCCATTGGCAAAAATTGTACTTATTTTTCTTGTGTCTCACAAATGACCTTCCACAGTTTTTATTTTATCTTGTGCTTTAAAATATTCATTATTTGTTTTACAATTATCTAATAAAAATTATTATATTCACCTCCACCACCACACCTTCTCATAAGCACTCTCTCCACTCTTACCTTCATACCCAACTAAGTCTGTGTTTTTATTCTTTTTTTCACTTTACTATACTTTGTGTCCTATAAATACTATTGTAATTGGGGCCTTTCCTTGAGTGTTCTCAATCCTCTAGGGATCACAACACTGAAGAAACTGACCATATTTCACCCAATAACTGTCAAATCTCAATAGCATCTCAGCTAGGGGTGAGAGATTTTTGTGCCCATCTCTTCTGCATGATGGTATTTTGCCTTGTTTGAGAATGGCCTTACACATGCTGTCATAATCTTTGTGAGTTCAAATGTGTAACTAATATGTTTTGGACAGAAAATACTGTTTCCTAGAGATTGTCCACAGCCTCTGGCCATGACAACCTTCCCCCTTATCTTCAGCCATGACCCCCAGCCTTTTGAGTAGGCATGTGATATGTAAGTCACATGTATGGCTGAGCACTTCATAGTCTTTTACAATCTCTGATATACTCTGTCATTGCTTTCTTTGTTATTTGCCATCTGCTGGAAAAAAAGCTTTGCTGATGAGGGCAGAGGGATGCACTAATGCATGTGTACAGCAATAATAAACTAGGGCTTAAGTTCATACTGTGTCCATTTAACAGAATTATATCGTTAAGTCCATCCCTGGGTCTGTAACCTACCTAGTTACAGACTTAGCTATTTTTATAGTGCCAAACATGTGTTCCATATTATTGAAGGGACCTTATATCAAAACATTAAAAATGTTGGTTCAACATATAATATTTGTGCCCGTTTTTATACTAGAAGGCATATCATATATGGCCAGCCATTATTATAGCCCTCATGGTTCACAGATGAGTGAGAGTTATGATTATTTTTATTTTCTTTAGTACCATGCATAGTACCTTTCAGCACTATGAATATACGCAGGAAAGATAAAGCATCCAAGTGAGTAACAGCTTGATATTTCCACGTTGTGTAATTCAATTATATAGCATTCTCAACAGTGGCATCTTGCCATCAAGATTGCAGGATGCAATCTTGTACCTTCCTAATATAAATTCTAGATAATGAATAGTAAAGATGTACAGCATATGACTTTCTTAGCGTGAATCAGAGTAGTCATTCCCACAGTTTACAAGTTTACTGAGATGTCCAAAATTCTGGTGTGTTATTTTGGTACCTGACATTTCGATTTGATTATGATATGTTTTTTACTTAAAATATTTTCAATGCTCGTCTATGGATTTCTATTTTAATCATTGTAGTCTGTCGCCCTGCTCCTAAATTTTGTGGTTTTCATTATTTTCCCCTGCTAAATACAATCACATCTTTACTTATTAGTTTTAAATTAGGGCATATACAAAGTCTTTTGGGTTTTTTTTTCTGTGAAGTTTTCTGTGAAGATAAATACATTAGGTTTAAAAGAAACACACCTCAGAGCATGCACACAATCTGTAAATTTTAGCACCACCTCAGAAAAAGAATATATTGGAGATATGAAAAATACAAAGTCCTTTGAGACAGCATGCATAGCAGATATATGTTATACCAGCAGCTACACTAAATTAAAATAAGCTTTTGAAAAGGAATAGGGAATTACAAAGAATCATAGTTGCAAACATTTTGCTGAAGGAAAACAAACCACTAAGTGGCTAAAATGCCAGAATTTGGAAGAAAATTTTGACATCTAAAAATGCACTATTTCTTTTCTTTTCAAGTATGTTTACTATAGAATTAATCTCCTTCCGTTAATATCTTTACAAACTATTTTTAAAATATTGATTTTCTTTTGAACCCTGAACAATGTCTTAATATGAAATATTTCTATATCCAAGTAAAGAACAATTTACTAACTATAATCTTAAAGAAACTTTTGTGAACAGCACATTTTGACACTAAAATGAATACCCTACCACACAACAGGGATATATGCTCAACCATGTTCATAGCTGCTTTATACATAATAGCCAGAACATGGAAACAGCTAAGTGTCCCTCAGTAGAAGAATGGAATAAGAAATCATGGTACATTTACACTAATGGAATACTACTCAGCTATTAAAAACAAGGAATTCCCAAAATTTGTGGACAAATGGATTGATCTGGAAATTATCATAATGAGTGAGTTCACCCAGAAGCAAAAAGAGACAAACGGTATATACTCACTTATATCAAAACACTAATCCAAGGGATACGTACCATAAAAAACTTTACTTACCAAGAAAGTGGGTCAGAGGAGAGGACATCCTATTGAGACTTTAGGCGAGAGTAGCATGGAAGAATGGGGAAATAGTAGGATCCACAGGGTCCTGGAAACCTACAAGAAGAACTTTATGACAGGCAGATCTGGGTCCTGGGGTCCTCCTCAAACTAAGGCACCAGCCAAGGAGAATATAGGCAGTAAACTTCGAACCCCTACCAAGACCTAGCCGACGAACATGATATTCTCCACCGTTGAGTGGAGAGTGAGATTTGACTCTCACATGAACTCTGGTGCCCCTTTTCTGACCACGTCCCCTGGATGGGGAGGCCTGGCGGCACTCAGAGGAAAGACAGCAAGTTACCAAGAAGAGACTCAATATTCTAAGAGCATATATAGGGGGAGGAGGTCTCCCTCAGTCACAGACATAGGGGAGGGGAAAAGGGGGGAAGTGGGAGGGAGGCAAGAATGGGAGAAAACAGGGGAAGGGCTAATGATCAAGATGTAATATAAATAAATTAATAAAAAAATAACAAAACCATAAGGACATCAGTTCGGAGGAATGATTCTCCTGGTGTTGCCAGCAGGATTTCTTCTGCTGGAACCTGGAGTAACCAGAACCTGGAACCTCAGCAGGAGCTGGAGCCCTGAAGCTTTCCCTTGAGTGGTTCTCTCTATGAGCATCTCGAAGTGGAGCAATGAACAGCCAAAACAATCCCAAGTCTCCAAAGGCCCCACCTCCTGTTTTGCGTTCATTTATATATCTCCTCCCAGAGTCTGTTCATAGATCTTTTCAGCTGACAACAATCAAGTTCCCACATGAGGTGGTTTGTATTCTAGTGGACTAACCTCACCTGTTCTCTCACAAGATGATTCCAATTCCACATTTGGGATCATAACAAAAACAGATTTATCTCTCCTTCACTCATGTTTTCAAGGCCAGCCTAGTCTGTACAGTTTATTCAAAGCCACCCTGTTCAAAAAATCATAGAAATGACAGTATGACAATATATGATTTTGACTAACTTTGTGCAGTTCTTTAAATAAGATAGTCACAAAAACTTCAGTGATTGTATAAACATATAATGACCATTTGTAATGTAGAAGATGGAAGGCCAAGATTCAGACATGAAGAATTCTGATGCTTTGGTAGAACCTATTTGCTCACTCATGGACAATTTTTCTTTTATTTTTCCATGCATAAGAGAAAAATAAATCAATACAATAATAGAGTCTTGAGACCATAATCAATGAATGTTCCTTAGGATCTAGCCTAATTTTATCTCTTAAAATGCCAATTCTAATTTCAGTCATTCATGAGAAGATATTAAAATATGGATTTTATAGGATCATCAGCATTTAGGTAATGAGAACCATAACAATAAATATGAAGCTTGTGTGATCTATGTCTTCTTCCTGGGTAATTTTATGAAATATATGCAGGTATAAGTTTAAGAACTACCAGTTTGTTCTGGCCCTGGTTTTTGCCATTGAGGAGATCAACAGAAACCCTCATCTTCTACCCAACACAACTCTGGGCTTTGATGTCCTTAATGTTCCATTTAGTGAAAATAATATTCTTTTTGCTGCCCTGTTATGGCTCACAAGGATGAGCAATCCAATACCTAATTACAACTTTGTACAAAAGAGAATATCCCCAGTTGCAATCACAGGAACATCATTGGTAATATCTGCCCAGATTGAGACACTGATACAACTCTACAAAATACCTCAGGTAAGGGGTGGTTTCTGGGAACCAGGAGTCAAGTATCCTTTGTTGATGGTATAGGTATCTGAAAAGGTTATGTAAGGACACTGGAGTTAATCCTCTATCAGAGGCAACTATGAAGGTCCTTGATGACAGTTCCATATCTGCAGTACTTGAAATAGAAAAAGAATGAGAGGTGGATGAGACTGGCTAGGTTATTTAAAATGGAAACCTCTCAGTAATTTCTGTGGAAAAACTCTGTAATGAATTTGCCTTTTACAATATGACAGAACCATGTTTTACCCTCGCTGCTTACATATGTTGACCCTGGACTGAGATTGTGTTTGGTGCCAATGTTCTTTAACTTGTTTCCTTTTTTTTTTCCTCTTCAGCTCACTTTTGGGCCATTTTATTCTATCTTGAATGACCCAGAACAGTTTAAATTCCTCTATCAGATGGCTCCTAAGGACACATCTCTGTCACTTGCAGTAGTCTCTTTGTTGCTTCATTTCAACTGGTCCTGGGTTGGTCTAATAATCTCAGATGACCACCAAGGATCCCAGATCCTCTCTGACTTGAGAAAAGATATGGAGAGTAAAAGCATCTGCATAGCCTCTGTGAAAATGATCTCTGGCACCTGGAATTCATTTTCCAATGAACTATGGAAAAGTCTGGAGAAAATTGAGGAATCACCAGCAAATGTGATAATTGTTTGTGGGGACACAATTTCTTTACAGGGTTTAATGCAACACATCGCACAACTATTAATCACTTGGAAAGTCTGGGTCTTGAACTCTCAATGGGATGTTGACACTTATTCTGATTATTTCATGGAGGATTCATTTCATGGGAGTCTCATTTTTTCACACCACCATAAAGAGATGGTTGACTTTGCAAATTTTGTTCAAACAGTTAATCCCTACAAGTACCCAGAAGACACTTATCTTCCCAAGTTTTGGTATTTGTTCTTCGAGTGCTCATTTTCTGAGGTTGATTGTCAACTTTTGGAGAACTGCCAACCAAATGCTTCTTTGGAGTTACTGCCTAGACACCTTTTTGACCCATCTTTGAGTGAAGATGTCTACAATATATACAATGCTGTGTATGCTGTGGCCTACAGTCTCCATGAGATGATTCTTCAGCAAACACAAATTCAACCAAATAATAATGGAAAAGCAATAGTATTCTTCCCCTGGCAGGTAATATATTTTCCTACATTTTGTAATATCAGCAGTTTGATGATTTTTATTATTTCATAAGTCATTCCAATTGGGTATTGTACATTTTACATTATGTTGTCAATAAGCATGGGAGAAAATATTTGTCTCCCTGTCTGGAGTTTAATGCAAAACCATGAGTAAGTGTCCTTTATAAATAGAGTGCTAGAAATAATAATAATTTAAAAACTGATTATACCAATATTAAATTTATATAACACATTTTTCTTTTCTTATTAATTTATTTCATTTACATTCCTATTGATGCCCTCCCTCTTCTTATAATCCAACCCTCCCACCCTCTTCTCCCATTCCCCAGTCCCCTTCTCAGAAAAGTGGAGGCTCCCTACCCCATACCAAACTTCCCCAACACATTTTTATCAGGACTAAGTGCAACCTACTTCACTGAAGCCAGACAAGGTAACCCAGCTAGGGGAAAGTGATCCAAAAACAGGTAACAGAGTCCATGTCAGAGATAGACCCTGCTTCAATTGCTAGGGGACCCACATGAAGACAAGCAAGCATATCAACCAAATTATATATATATAGTGGGTCTCAAATTGGGCCAGCCATTGGGCCAGCCATTGGTTGACCATTACCATAGTCTCTGTTCCATTGTTTTCCTCACACACCTTGTAAGCAGAGTAAATTTTGTTGCAAAGTATTGTGGGCGCATTGGTATCCACCTCCTTCCACAGAAAGTTCTTCCTGGCTTGGAGGTTTCATCTTCACTCTCCATCTCCACCACTGCTGGAATGTTCACGTCGTGGAAATGCCACCCATACGTTTCCCTTCTCTCACTCTGCCTTCTGATCTTCCAAACCTCTTTTTTTTCTAACACTCAATCCCTTATCCATACTATTCCCCACATTCCCACTCAACCCAGTTCCTTTTCTTCATCCACTTCTGATGTCTATTCTATTTCCACCTCTGAATGAGAATCAAGCATCCTCCCTCGGGCCCTCTATGTTACTTGGCTTCTTTTCTACTTGTCTATCTGTCTATCTGTCTGACTATCTAGCTATCTATCATCTATTTAATGATTTTTCTTTCATTTTACATCCTTGTCATAGCTCCATCTCTCTTTTCCTCCCAGTAACACCTTCCCTCCCTGTCCCCTTCCTCCCTTTCCTATTCCTCAGAAAAGGGGAGATTCCCATTTCCATCCACTCCAGCTCAGCACGGCATCAGGAGTGAAAGTGTCCTCTTCCCCTGTGGCCTGAAAATACAGTCCCACCAGGACAAAATGATGAAAAAAGTTGGCGTCAGAGTCTATAGTAGAGACAGCCCATGTTCCCCTTACTAAAGGACCTACATGAAGCCTGAGCTGCCTATGGGCTATATCTGTGTAAGGGGCCTAGTCCGATCCTTGGACTTCAGTTGGTGCCTCGGTTTCAGGAAGCCGTACTGGGCCCTGGTTAGTTGATACTGTTGTTCTTCTTGTAGAGCTCCTGTCACTTCTAGGGATTTTTCTCCTATTCCCCACTTACTAACTCCACTATTAGAGTGTTGGATCAATGTGTGATTAAACCTTTAAACGTGTTTCTTTTATGAATGAATGTGTGTGCCCTTGTATTTGAGGCACAGATATTCAGGATTATGATGCCCTCTTGGTGAGTTTTTCCTTTGATGAGAACAAAGTGTCTTTCCTCACTTTTCCTGATTAACTTTAATTGGAAGTCTATTTTAATTATATATTAGAAGGGCTACTCCAGCTTGCTTCCTTGGGTCCATTTTCTTGGAAAATCTTTTTCTAGCCCTTTACTCTCAGGTAATGCCTATCTTTGTTGCTGAGGTGTATTTCTTGAATGCAGCAGAATGTTGGATCTTCTTTCTCAATTTTATAATAAACTACCAGATTGATTTACAAAGTGGTTGTATATGTTTGCACTCCCACCAGTAAGGGCTGAGTTTCCCATGACTCCCTATTCTCACCAGCACGTGCTCTCACTTGAGTATTTTATCTTAGCTATCCTGATGGGGGGTGGTGCAAGATGGAATCTCAGAGCTGTTTTGATTTGCATTTCCCTTATGACTAAGTATGTTGAGCATTTCTTTAAGTGCCTCTCGGCCATTCCAGATTCCTCTGTTGAGAATTCTGAGTTTAGCTCTGTACACTATTTTGTAAACTGGATTATTTGTTTAGCTGGTGTTTACTTTCTTGAGTTATTTATATATTTTGGGTATTAGACCTCTGTCAGACATGGGATATGTGGAAATCTTTTCCCATTTGTAGAAACTATTTTGTTCTATTGACATTGTCTTTTCTCTTACAGAAGTTTTCAAGTCTCATGACTTGTTAATTGTTGATCATAAAGCTTGATCTCCTGTTGTTCTGCTCAGGAAGTTGCCTCCTGAACTGATGACCTCAAGGCTATTCCCTCTTTGTCTTCTATTAGATTTAGTGTATCTGGTTTTATGATGAAGTCTCTGATCCATTTGTACTTAAGTTCTGTGCAGGGTAATAAATATGGATCTATTTGCATTATTCATCATGCAGGCATCTTGTTAGGCCCACAACATTTATTGAAGATGTTTCCTATTTTCCTGTGGATAGGTTTTGGTGTTTTGTAAAAAAAAAAAAAAAAAAAAAAAAAAAAAAAAGCAAGTGTCCGTAGCTCTGTATGTTTCTTCCTATTTTGTAATTCAACTTGAAATCAGGGGTGGTGATAACTCCATCTACAGGATTATTTTGTGTTTAGTTTTTCCATATGAAGTTGAAAATTACTCTTTTTTTCATGGACTATAAATAATGGTGTTGGAATTTTGAAGGAAATTTTTATATTTCTTTTGGTAAAATGGCCATGTTTTTCAATGTTAACCCTACCCATCCATGAACACTGAAATATTTTCATCTTTTCAGTTTCTTTCATCGGAGACTTGAAGTTCTTCTCAAACAGGTCTTTCACTGTCTTGGTTCGTTATACCAGTATATTTTGTATCATTTGTTTCTATTGGGAAGAATTTTGTTTCCATATTTTCCTCGGTCCATTTATCAATTACTTAAAGGAGGGCTACAAATTTTTGGAGTTAATTTTTTTTCTCCAGCTATTTTGTTGAAGGGGTTTTTTTCAGCTGTGGGAGTTCTATGGTAGAATTTTCAGGGTAACTTATGGATACTATCCTATCATCATCTGCAAATAGAGATATTTTTGATGTCTTGCTTTCTAATTTGGATCCCCTTGATTTCCTTTAGTTATCTTATTACACTAGATAGGACTTAAAGTATTATGTTGAATAGATATGGGTTTAGTGGTCAGCCTTGTTTTGTCCCTGATTTTAGTGGAATTGCTTTACGTTTCTCTCCATTTAATTTGAAGTTGGTTATCAGCTTGCAGCATATTGCCTAAGGTATGTTGAATTTTGTCAAAGACTTTCTCAGCATCTAATGAAATAATCATGTGTTTTTGTTTCTTTAAGTTTCTTTGCACAGTGGATTACTTGCTGGATTTTTGTATGTTGAACCATCCCTCCATCCCTGGGAAGAAGCCTACTCGATCATGGTAGATGTTATTTTTTTATT
Source organism: Acomys minous (assembly GCF_964271855.1). NCBI lineage: Eukaryota > Metazoa > Chordata > Mammalia > Rodentia > Muridae > Acomys > Acomys minous. The sequence continues at coordinate 79,733,177 of NC_140484.1, read as the reverse complement.
CGTTCTTGCATTTAGTTTGTGAGAGTTTTACTCAGTATTATTGCATCAATGTTCATGAGGGATCGGGTCTGAAATTTACTCTCTTTGTTGAATCTTTCTGTGGTTTAGAAATCAGCATAACAGTATTGTATTAAAATAAGTTTCTGAATGTTCCTTCTAGTTTTATTTTATGGAATAGTCTGAGCAGTATGGGCATTAACTTTTTTTTTTGAAAGTCTGATAGAATTCTATGCTAAAACCATCTGTCCATGTTTTTGTTTGTTTTTTGTTTTGTTTTTGTAGGATTTTAATAACTGGTTCTATTTCTGAAAGATTTTTAGGACTATTTGATTGTTATCCTAATTTTGATTTAACTTTGGTAAGTGGAGTCTAGTTAGAGAATCATCCATTTCATCTAGATATTCCAGTTTTGTAGGGTATAGGCTATTGAAGTAAGACCTAATGATTCTTTGGATTTCCTCAGTGTCTGTTGTTATGTCCCCATTTCCTTTATGATTTTTTTTTAAATTTGAATATCACTGATCTGCCTTTCAGTTACTTTGGGTCAGTTCTTGTCTATCTTCTTGATTTTCTTAAATAACCAGCTTTTATTTTTTTTATTGATTCTTTGCATTGTTCTTTTTCTTTCTAATTAAATTACATCAATTGATTGTTTCCTACCATCTACTCTTCCTTAGTGTATATAGAGATATGTTTGGCCAGGTGTGGTGGTGCACACCTTTAATCCCAGCCCTAGGGAGGCAAAGGCAGTCAAATCACTGTGAGTTCAAGGACCTCCTGGTCTACAAAATGAATCCCAGACATCCAGGGCTACAAAAAGAATCCCTGTCTCAGAAAAAAATAGAGATATTTTTGACCAATAATTGTTATTCTGTAATTTTTATATTAGTGGTGGTAGTGTGTATGTGTGTGTGTACATGCACACGTGCATGAGCATGTGTGTCTCTGTGTGCATTATTACCACTCTTTTCGGCTAATGTGAAATTATTTATTTCCTGTGTTTGTTTTTCTTGTGTATATTTATGCTCATTGTGATGTAGTTTTCATTCTATTATCCTCCGTAAAGCTGAGTTAGGGAAAATATTTTTTAATTTAGTTTTGTCATAAAATACCCTGGTCCCTCTATGGAGACTGAAAGTTTTGCTGGTTATAGAAGTCTGAGCTGGCATCTTTTGTCTCTTAGGGTCTAAGATGTCTGTCTAGATCCTTCTGACTTTTAAAGTCTCTGATGAGAAGTCTAATGTAATTTGCACAGTTCTAACTTATATGTCCCTGATATCCACAACTTCTGGTAATCCCTGGCAGCTGTTGCCTCTGCTAATTGCAGGTAAAGCTAGGACCTGGAAACTTCATATAACTTTTCTCACAGTTTTCTTTATAATCTATTCATTGTGAAAACTTGATATTTCCCATAAGTATTTCTCAGAGCAGATGTAGTAGCATAGGAGCCGTGTATCCTTAAGGGTTAAAATGCTTCTGAGCACTATTATAATGTTAGGAAGATAAGGATCACTTTGAAGTGCACTGTAAACTTCAGGTCCCTTATTTTAAGAATGGAAGCACTGAATGTGTCCCAAAAGTTCATAGGTGTGGCAAGCTTTGAGCTAGATGAATGCACATAACTTGTTTTATCTGTGTTTAGTTCAATGATTTCTCCAGAACAGAATGAGGTTTTTGACGTTTAATGTGTTTCAGTCAAAGTATCTTTCATTTACTCAGAAACACTCATGTCTCTTTTCAATTTCTTTTTTATTTTGAGAGGTTAAAAACACTGAGATTCTTTGCAACACTTTTAAAAATATGTTTTTAATGTCGCAGCTGTACTTCAACCAATAAACCAATATGCCTACATCTCTTTTACTTTCTTCCTTTCCTAAAGAGCACCTTAATGAAAAACCACATGAGAGGTCACACAGTAATGGAAGGGAGAAGAAACTTGGATTCAGAATATGACATTTTCAATTTTTGGAATTTTCCAAAAGGTCTTGGATTAACGGTGAAAGTAGGAACATTTTCTCCAAATGCTCCCCAGGGTCAACAATTCTCTGTATCTGAGCATATAATACAATGGCCTACAAGGTTTACAAAGGTGAGCTGTGTCTTATTGCACCACTTTGACCCATCATAAAAATTAAATTATTCTCAGGATGTAATGATTTGGTACCAGTCAATATTCAACTATCAGTAAAGAGCTACACATAAATCCAGCCAATATACCTTGCCAGACAATAGGGCAAGAGGGCATTCTCAGTGCTGATACAAACTTGATGAGATGGGAGTGGCAGGGGGAGGCATGTCTCCTCTTCTGAGGAGGGAGAGAGGGAGGATGGGACTGGGAAGTGAGGAGGGATAGGGTTGCCACCAAGATATGAAGCAAACAAATTAAAAACAAAATGAATAAGATGAGACAAAAATGAAAACAAAACAAAACAAAAACACAGCCAATATAAACTGTTTTTTCGTACCATGACTGTGATCAATGAAAGAGTTCACTTTTCAATTTTATTAATTTTGACACATTTGTTTATTTTTTCCTCTTTCTGTACATCTTGCCTGTTTTTTAAAATTCATTTTACTTTATTTTTAACTTTTAAATATACATTTATATTATCACACATATATACAATAAGCTACATACAGCTTGAAGGACCATGAAACAATTAGGGATTTTATAAATGTTAAGTTCATAGTGTTTTGCCTATTTGTATTTGGCAAAAGTGTAGAAAACATTTTTCCTATTTTAGTGAGTCTAAAACTCTGAATGTAAATCAATATCTATCATATCTCATCTCTATCAACCAAAAAATTTATGTCTAGACCTAAAAACATGTTAACCTCTAAACAACAAAGCTTTATTGTAAAACTAAACCATCTGGTCTTCAATCGCATCAGAGACTTGAGAAGGAATAAAATTAACTATCTGAGTAAACAGGAAGTGAAAGTTAGCAGCTTCCAAAATGAGGAAATGACAGTTCACTGCCTAGTCAGTCACCCAAAACTCTATAACACTGGAGCATCATCTTCAGCCTTCTTGCCCATTATATCTGACAGACATATTTATGAAGCAGGAACTATTGAGGACTTGCTTACCCTGTCTTGGCAGAGTTTGTCTATCGACTCTGCCTGCAACCAAGGTTGCCCACTTTTAGGAAGAATTGTGTCTGTGGCAGAAATGCAGCCATTTTGTCCAATGGCTTGTTTGTCACATTTAAAGCCATCTCCATAAGGAGGTACTTTGATGCTCATCATCTTCTCTGAGGTAGGCTGGGTGTTTCCAGGCAGTAATCTGTCTTATTGACAAAGTATCCTTAAAATCATAAAATACCTTTAAATGTCATATTTTGTAGATATCTGAGGTTTTTGAAGACCTTTTATTTTATCTTATGTTTCTATACAATCCTATCTATCTGTTAAACCTACGTTTATATTCTTCTGATGAAAATAGACTAGTAATTGACATGGCCATGAGTTGATCAAGTTACAATAAACTTGTATTACTTAATTATCCTAAATAGCCTGCAAAAGCAGCTTCAAAGAACTGGAATTAAACCCTGTATTATAATTGAGTTCTATGGGTACACTACCTCCTATTAGAATAGCAATATATTTAACGTGTGTCAAGAATAATCTTGAATTTTAATTCTATACCAATGTATTTAAACAAATTATTTTGCATCAATATACAAAATTCTATACCAATGAATTAAAAATAACCTTGTTTGTGAGTAACAGTTAAGGCCTTAAGTTGAGGAGTAGATTCAATAATCTACTTTTTGTCCTGTCATCCCTATATATTTCTTTTTTAATTAATTTATTTTACGTATACAAGTATATTGTCTTCACGCACACCGGAGAGGGCATCAGATCCTATTACATATGGTTGGGAGGCACTATATGGGTGCTGGGAATTGAACTCAGGACCTCTGGAAGAGCAGCCAGTGCTCTTACCCACTGAGCCATCTCTCCAGCCCTCATCCCTATATAGTTCTATATTCTCCCTTCTTTCTTTTCTACCCATATCTCCATACTTAATAAAGAAAGATAAGGGAAAAAAGGAAAAATTCCCTGAGTGAGTCCAACCTCATTTTCTCTCTGAATATGACCAATAGTAACTTATAGCCAACTCCCAATGAAAATAAAATCTATAGCCCAAGGAAATACAACCAAAAATGCTACCCGACCCCCCTTAAGGTAAATGGGGCATCATTCTCTTTTTAAGGTTTCTTCTGCCTGATTTTGGATGACTAGTACCTCGTTAGGGGCTAAAATACAGTTAGAGAAAATGTGGTCCAGTTTCTATGTGTGGAAAAACTCTAGGCTTAATAGAAGTCCTGTGTGAGACAGTCTGAAACACTGGACCAATTGGCATCAGAATCTTTCTTCAAAGCTATTCTGGGAGCTGTCTTGTTCTGATTAGGGACAGCAAAGTGAAAGATGCAGGATGTCAGCATCCAGCGTGCTGAGAGGAATGGATCCTGTCAGGAATGATCTAGCATCAGTGTCCAGTTCTTTTGTCCAGTTCTGAAAACATATAATTTCTCACAAGCATTATACAGTCCTAACATTATTTTTAAAAAGTATGAGGTATGCAGGATGTATAGAACAATTAAGACTGGTTCTCTGCTCTTCATATGAGCAGAAGTAATACACCTGTTAATTTTCATTCATATCATGCAAAGAATGGCATCTAAAAATAAGTTACAGGGATTCTGTAACCAAGAAGAAGCATTGTCTATGCATAGACATTCATGACTCAGCCAGTCTCAGAGTTATTGCCATGTAGTGGGATTAGCAATGTAAGTTACGTGCTTGTTTCTGCAGCAGTTTGAGTTCATGTAAATATAGACTGACGAGTTAGGAGTCTCTCTTTCATCGATGTCTGTTTTGTTTTGACTTTCTTCTTTTAAATGTATACTTTATTTATTATAACGTATTCACATTACATCCCGATTGCCATCCCCTACCACCTCTGACAGAGGGGGCTCTCCCACCCTGACGGTCTGGCAATGGTCTACTACTAGGTCTCATCTGTATAGCCTGTACCCTCCTTCTCTGTTTGCCTGCTAGGCTGCCTTGTCTGGAGGCAGGGACAAAATAGTGGGCTCCAGAGTGCATTTCGGAAGTTCAGTAGTCCCCCTTTCCCCAGGGAGAATTGGAATTCTATCAGTTACATCTGAGCAGAGGGACTTGTTTCTCTGTATGCACTGTCGTTGTTGGATGCATAAGTTCACACAATTCTCTCCTACTCCTTTGTCGAGGTCTGAAGGCTCTGATGGTGTCCCTGTTGGGCTCCTGCTTCCTCCATCCCTCAACTCTGGCATACCACTTGAAGTTCTTCTCCCATAGTCCTGCTGAAAGTCCCTGCATCTGTCTCTGTACGCCCTGAGTGTAATCTCTGACAGGAGGTCTATGTTGGGCTAATATCCACTTCTAAGTGAGTATATACCATGTGTATCTTTCTAGGTCCAGGTTACCTCCTCACTCAGGATGATCTTTTCTAGTTCCATCCATTTGCCTGCACATTTCAAGATTTCCTTGTTTTTTGATAGCTGAGTATTACTCCATTGTGTAAATGTGCCAGAGTATCTTTACCCGTTCTTTGGTTGAGGGACATTTATGTTGTTTCCAGATTCTGACTGTGACGAATAAGACCTGCTATGAACATAGTTGAGCAAATGTCCTAGTTATATGGTGGGGCATCTTTGGAGTATATTTCTAGGCCTGGAATAGCATGTTCTTTATGTAGAACTATTCCCAATTACCTAAGAAAGTGCCAGATTGATTTCCAAAGTTGGTGTACAAGTCTGCACTCCCACCACCAATGGAGGAGTGTTCTCCTTTCTCCTCGTCCTTGCCAGCATGTGCTGTCACTTGAGTTTTGATCTTATGCATTCTGATAGGTGTAAGACAAAATATCAGATTAATTATGATTTTCATTTCGCTGATGACTAGGAAAGTTGAGCATTTCTTCAAGTGATTCCCAGCCATTTAGTATTCCTCTGTTGAGAATTCTCTGTACCCCATTTTTAATTGGGTTATTTGATTTGGTGAAGTTTAATTTCTTCAGTTCTTTATATATTTTGGATATTGTCCCTTTGCCAGATGTAGGGTTGGTGAAGAACTTTTACCAGTCAGTAGGCTGCCATTTTGTTCTGTTGACACTGTTTTTTGCCTTACAGAATCATTTCACTTTAATGAGGTTATTTATTGTTGATCTTAGAACCTGAGCTGTTGATGTTCTGTTCAGAAGTTGTCTCCTGTGACAATGAGTTCAAGGCTCTTCCCAACTATTTCTTCTAACAGATTTAGTGTGTTTGGTTTTACGTTTGTAGCTCAAAAGGTGGCAAAATTAGTAATAATAAAATCCCTTATCTTCAACTGTATGGGTAAGCACACCTGATCTTGATTCAATTTTCGTAGTTGGATCTATCAAAAAATTCTCCATTTCATTTAGATTTTCCAATTTTATGGCATATAGGCCTTTGAAGTAAGACCTAATGATTCTTTTGATTTCCTCAGTGTCTGTCATTATATCTCCCTTTTCATTTCTGATTTTGTTGATTTGAATATTCTCCCTATGCCTTTTAGTTAACTTGGCTAATGATTTGTCTATCTTGTTAATACCAAGAACCCACCCTTGGTTTAATTGATTCTCTGAAATGAACTCTTTGTTACTAATCTATTGTTTTCAGCCCTGAGTTTGATTATTTCCAGCCATCTACTGCTCTTTGATGCAACTGCTTCTTTTTGTTCTAGAGATGTCAGGTGTTCTGTTAAGCTGCTAGTATGGGACCTCTCCAATTTTTTTTATAAATGAACTTAGTGCTATGAACTTTCCTCATAGCACAGCTTTCATTGTGTCCCTTTTGTTTGGGTAGGTTTTGCTTTCATTCTCATTGGATTCTAGGATGTTTTTAAATTTTTTTTTTAATTTTGGCCCTTGCCCAGAGCTTGCTGAGTAGGGAGTTGTTCAGTTTCTATGAGCTTTTAGACTTCCTGTTATTTCTGTTGTTGTTGAGTCCCAGCTTTAATCCATGGTGGTCTGATAAAATGCAAGGGATTATTTCAATCTTCTTGTATCTTTTGAGTTTTCCTTTCTCACTAAATATATGATCAATTTTGCAGAAAGTTCCATGAGGTTCTGAGAAGGTATATTGTTTTTTGTTTGGGTGGAATGTTCTGTAGATGTCAGTTAATTCCATTTGATTCATGATGTCAATTAGTTTCATTATTTCTCCATTTAGTTTCTGTCTTGAAGAACTGTATATTAAGGAGAGTGGGGAATTGGAGTCTCCCACTATTAATATGTGGGGTTTGATATTTGACTTAAGCTGTAGTAATATCTCTTTTATGAATGTGGGTGCTCCTGTATTTGGAGTATAGATGTTGAAAATTAAGATGTCTTCTTAGTGTATTTTTCCTCTGATGAGCATGAAGTGTCCTTCCCCATTTGTTTTGATTAGTTTTGGTTAAAAGTCTGTTTTACTACATACTAGAACAACTACTCCAGCTTGTTTCTTGGCTGTGTTTGCTTGGAATACCATTTTCCAGCCTTTTACTCTATAGTAATGTTTATCTTTATTGCTGAAGTTTATTTCTTGTATGCAGCAGAATGGTGGGTCCTGTTTTTGTATCCACTCTCTTAGCCTGTTTCTATTTATTGGAGAGTTGAGGCCAGTGATTTTGAGAGATATTAATGACCAGTGGTTGTTGCTTCCTATTTTTTTAATGTTTGTAATAGTAATGTATGTGTGTGCTTCCTTTATTCTGGTTTTGTGGATATGAGGTTATTTATTTCCTTTGTTTTCCTGGGTAAATTTACTCTCCTTTGGTTGAAGTTTTCCTTCTAGTATCTTCTGTAGGGCTGGATTTGTGGCTAGGTACTGTTTAAACTTGTTTTTTTCATGGAATACCTTGTTTCCTCCATCTATGGTGATTGAACGTTTTTCTGTGTATAGTAGTCTAGGTTGGCCTCTGTAGTCTCTTAGTGTCTGTATGACATCTGTCCAGGCTCTTCTGGATTTCATGGTCTCTGTTGAGGTTATCTTTCTGCCTGCTTGCCAGCATCCAGACCTTCCTAGGGCAGAAACAGTGAGCAAGCTGAAAAGAAGTCTAGAGGTTGGGACTTGGGTGAGAGAACAAAGTCCCATTGTCCTCCACCCCAGAGAAGCCTGCTGGGCACATATCTCTGCCCAAATATCTTTCTTCCTGCTCCTCAGCACCCAGACCTTCCTGAGTAAGAAACATCAAGCAGAGACTGGGCATGGAGGAGGTAACCTGGGTGCATTGTCTGTACCTACTCCCTAAAATCACAGATCATCAGAGACCACCAAACCTGTTAACACGAGACATCACAATGCGCAGAATTCAGTCAAAGAACAGTGGCCTGGTGGCCTCTTCTGGGTAGAGGCAATGAGATTTTGGTCCTTCACCTTAGTGCCCTTCTCTGGGCTTTCTCTCTGATTGCTAGCTGTTTGACACACTTCTTATGAATATAGTGTCTGTTAAATTTCTGACACTGCCTCAAAACAGTGATAAGAGTTCTATTTTGTGTCATAGCCTAAGAAATTTCAATGAGAAGTAAGAGGATATTTTTGCTTTGTCAGTCTCTGAAAAGGTAGAATAGCATGGCAGAGGTGTGTGTGTGTTTGTGTGTGTGTGTGTGTGTGTGTGTGTGTGTGTGTATGTGTGTGTGTACTATACTTGCTTAGATATTTCAGATAAACAGTCAGCACAAGCAAGTGATGTGAAGACATTTTCGTTTGGAATGATGACACTGTGAGCATGCAGTACATCTTAGTGGGACAAGAACGATTTAAGAACTAGAGGAGATGATGGCATCGTGCTCATATACCAGCAGCAGGAATCAAGAATCTGAATTTTCACCTTCTGTCTCCTTTTCCTTCTGTCTGTAACAGTACCCAATAAAATACTCACTCCCAATTTGCATTGACTCTTTCCGTGTCAGGTAAATATCTCTATAAAACTCCTCATAGGAATGTCTGAAGAGTTGTTTCCATGATGTAGCCAAACATTCAAAACCACATTAGATATAAAAGCTCCCCCTAGCGGCCAGTGAGTATAGAGATGGGTGGAATCTGATAGCACACCATGGCCTTCTAGAACATTACCTTCTAGAACAACACCTTGCTGGTATTAGACAAAAATTTAAATATGTGCACTATGTAGCTCAAAAGGTGGCAAAATCAGTAATACTAAAATCCCTTATCTTCAACTGTATGGGTAAGCATTTGCAAATTAAGTGCTCAATTATACTCAGAAATATTATACTTGAATTTTTCACAAAAGTTTGATATATTGCTAATAACTTTCCCTTCTTTCAGATTCTTCGGTCTGTGTGTAGTGAGATCTGTAGGCCTGGATTCAGAAAAGCTGCCCAGGAAGGTAAGGCTGTCTGCAGCTTTGATTGTATTCCTTGTGCAGACAATGAGATTTCCAATGAGACAGGTAATAGGCTTTCAGAGAACTTTCTGACCTGTTCATAGGAGTCAGCAATACTTAAGAAAATGGAAAATGACTGGAGAGAAATAAGAGATAAATTTTGTATCTGGTTTTGAGATTTAAGCATTGCTGCTAATTTTATCACCCCTTTAAAGGACACAATCTAGATAATGAAATCATCCTAGACATTTATGGTTGTTCCACTGCAGAAATTAATTTCTGAAGAAAGCCTCTTTTCCCACAAGTTAACAGTCTTTTTCATTTCACCATAGATGCAGTGTTTTGAGCAACATTTCTTTATTCTCTCAAACCATACTCAGTCACACATAGGATTTACTTAAAGCTTGGTGTTTTTTCACAGCCTTTTAATGGTTGTTCACAGTACAAGTTGATTTTTTTCAGAGCAAGTGATTAGTGAGTTGGGTTTGAGTTTTACAGTACATATAATCTATCTATATCATAACTAAGTTTCTTTTATTTTACCTAAAAGAGATTGTTTAATATAATTTGTTTTTGCATTCTTTGTCTCCCTTTTATTAAGCATGAGTCTTTTCTCACACAGTATAATCTGAATATATTTCCCCTTCCCTCCACCTTTCCCAGTTCCTCTCCAACTCTTTTTTTTTTTTTTTTTTTTTTTTTTTTTTTTTTGGGATGGTGATCTCTGTTTTTCCCTCTTTTTTTCTTCCTTTTTTTTGGATTTTTTTATTATTATTATTTTTATTAATTTTTTCTTGTTACATCTCAATGGTTATCCCATCCCTTGTCTCCTCCCATTCTTCCCTCCCTCCCATTTTCCCTTTATTCCCCTCCCATATGACTGTTCCTGAGGGGGACTTCCTCCCCCTGTATATGCTCATAGGGTATCAGGACTCTTCTTGGTAACCTGCTGTACTTCCTCTGAGTGCCACCAGGTCTCCCCGTCCAGGGGATATGGTCAGATGTGAGGCACCAGAGTATGTGAGAAAGTCATATCCCACTCTCCACTTACCAGGAAACTGGGACAGAGGGGAGGACATCCTATTGGGACTCTAGATGAGAGAAGCATGGGAGAATAGCCAAGTAGAAGGATCCAGAGAATCCTTCAAGTAGAACATTATGATAGGCAGATTTGGGCACAGGGGTCCTGCTCAAACTAAGGCACCAGCAAAAGACAATACAGGCGGTAAACATTAAACCCCTACCCAGATCAAGCCAATGGTCCTCTCCAACTCTTCTCTCATGCTGTTCTACTTCTTATTTGGCTCTTATTAGAAAAGAACAGGCTTCTTAGAGATAACACCAACACATAACAAAATAAAACAAACACCATTGTATTGAAGCTGTGGAAGACAAGACAACAGAAAAAATATTAGCCCCAGGAGAGTGCACAATAATTAGAAACCTACTTGCTTACACATTCGGGAATCCCATAAAAGTATTAAACTGGAAGCTGTAGTATATAAGCAGATCATCCAGTGCCAACCTGTGTAGGCCCTGTGAGTCCTTCTCTGTGCACTCATATAAATATTGCTTAGTTGGTACAGAAAGCCTTGTTATTCTGGCATCCTCTGTCCCATCTGTCTCTACTTCTGCTTCTGACTTATCTTCTATGAGGTACTGTGCGCTCAGAGAGGAGGGAATAGTTGAAGGCATCTCAGAGATGTGTGTGTCAAGGTCTCTGTGTCTGAGTCTGTCTGTCTGTCTGTCTGTCTCTCTCTCTCTCTCTCTCTCTCTCTCTCTCTCTCTCTCTCTCTCTCTCTCTCTCATTCTCTCTGTATAATGTCTGGGTATAGGTCTCTCTCTTTGTTCCTTTTGCTGCAAGAGGAAATTAGAAAGACTCTCTGCTGGTGTCTGAGGAAGGCACTGATCTATGACTATTGACAAAATGCAATTAGGCGTCATAATTTGAGACCAGTGGTATTGGTTTTACCCATGGTCTCTTGGTTATCTAATTTCTGGACGTTGCTTGCTCAGGTAGCCATCAGGAATAGGTTCCATCTCATTTAATGGGTCTTGACCAAATAAGACATTAGATGGTTACTCTAGCAAGGTTTGTGCCACAATTATTCTAGCATCTTTGGTGGGCTGGACTAAATGTAGATTTTTTTAAAACTTGGTGGTTGGATTCATCTTTTCACTTGTCTTTTGTCAGTATAAAGGGAGACTTTCCATGTCATAGACAGTGTAATATGGAGTTAAAGGTTACATTTAGCACCATTTTGACTTCTCTGTGTTCAATGAGTTTTTGTGTTCTGTTGTCTTCAGAAGTGGGACTTTACTGTCAGTTTTTGCCGAGCAACCTATGGTTTTGGGAATAGTTTGGATTATTTGGGGATTTACCCTTTTATCCAACAACTCAAATTCATTTAACCTAGACCTACAGGACTAGAAACTTTGTTAAAAAGAGATAACCATTTGGGTTTCCATCTTCCTCTATATTTGGAGATTTCATTAGTATCACCTTCATATATTATAGAAAGTTTCCACAGTGCTAGGTTTTCATATTGCCATCTAAATGCCATTTGTTTCTAACTGTGCTTCTCCTTTTATTTCTAACTGTGCTTCTCCTTATTCCTTCATTCAATTCTTTCTCATTTCTCTTTTCATAGGTGTTTTTCCTATATCCACCCCACCAGCTCACATCCACCCATAAAAACTCTTCTATTTCCCCATTTCATCAAGATCTATGTAACCCCCCCTAGTTCCTTTATCTAACTGTTCTGTGTCTATAGAGCTTAGATTTGTTTTCAATTGTATAACACCTAATATCCACATATAAGTGTATACATGCCATGTTTATCTTTCTGGATCTGACTTACCTCACTCAGGGTGAACTTTTCATTTCCATCCATTTGTTCAAACAACTTACGATGTAATTTCCAGGGGCCTCCTACTGCTGTTTGATGGCAGAGTTCCATCCCCAGAGAAGGGAAGAAAGAGTGGGGCATAGTAGTCAGGGGAATACTGCATCTCAGACTAGTAGCAATCAGATAACTTTTTATTTATTCTGGGTTCACAGAACAAAGTCGGAGTAATGATTATCCAATAATTACAGATTATGTTTGATTTTTCATTATATGTTCAGGATAACAACTTCAGTCACAATTAGAGAATTGAAATACAACAGACTTTACTTTATTACAATACTTATCACAGCATTTCTTTCTTTCTTTCTTTCTTTCTTTCTTTCTTTCTTTCTTTTTTGTTTGTTTCTCTGTGTAATTGTCATTGTTGTAGACCAGGCTGGCCTAGAACTCATAGCAATGCACTTGTCTCTTCCTCCCTGAGTGCTGAAATTAAAGATGTGCCACAACATACTCACCTTATAACTCCAATTTAAAGAATCTAAAGAATGTCTTCTCAAAAGCAAACATATTTATTATACAACAGCCTGCTTTTATTTTCACAGTGTTTGCAGTTTTAAAGTTCTCCAGATAAACAGAAAGTATCTGAAAATGTCTTTTTATGAACATCAAATATGCATATGTAATTCCGTTTAATATATTGTTTTATCATTTACTCTATAAAGTGGTAAAAGGTAATTTTACTTAACTTATCTTATTTACTGAGTTCTATCCCTCCAGAGGATGTATGTTGAATTATCCCCTGTCTTTAAACTACATTTTCAAGGGGCTCTAAGAATATTGTAAAAGGAAGTCTTGAATCAGTAACCAGTTCTCTTGGCCAATCAGAGATTGTAAATTTTTCTTGTTACTCTGTGCCAAGTATACTGTTTGTGTTTGCTTAGAGATGGCTGTCATCAATTGTTTTCTCATGCTACCCCCAATGCCTCTGGATTTGAGATGTTTATATGTCTAGAAGCTGATTTCTGGATATTTTTCTTTGCAGTGTGGGTGTTTTTCCTTGGTTTCTTTTTCTTTTTTGATTTTTTTGGAGTGTGATGGCTGTGTGTATTCTGTTTTACTTGCTGCTCTGCTGATGTGTTCACAAGGAATGTCTGCTGCTGTTGGAGGTTCATACACTGGAATTAATTTCAAGAAGAAAAGTTGAAGACAATGGTCTTTGTGATATGTTGTGGATGGGATCACAGAGGAAACAGAAACAAAACATTTTATCCTATAGAGCTGGAATTGAAACTGAGGAGATGGGATCTCAGGAGCAGTAGGACTGCTATGGGTTCTACTTTAGTTTGCTTGGTGCCCTGAGAAGAGCATCACTTGAGTCAGCAGTTGGTTCCTGCTGGAGTTTGGATCTGAGACAAAGCAACAGGTGGGGGCAGGAGGGTTAGAGGGACACGATCTGTGAAATCCACAAGAGCAAGGAAGGCTGCCAAGCCCATTCTGCTGCAGAGCTGGGAAAGAAATAGAAGGATTCAGTCTAGAGAAACAGTGAGAGGGAGAGAAGGTCTTTGGGCAGCCTACCTGGTTTTCTGGCAGGCATGGTCTGTGGTTTACCAGGGTTTGCCTTCTGGAGTAGGAAGCTGGGCTACGGTGAAGAGTAGATGTAAGTAAAGTAGGAGAGAAGGATCTTTGGGATCCACAGAAGATGTTGGCAGGGTGGAAGAGGGGCTGCAGCTGGTGTTCTGTTGCAGTACTAAGGACCAGACTGGGGGATTGGGTCTGAGAGACAGAGATGTACACAGAGAGAGCAGGTCTGCAATCAATCTGCATGGTTTTCTGTCAGGCATGTCCTCCACCTGGTTCATTTTTTGTCAAGTTCACTCTTCTAAAATTCCCCATATGCATTCAATATATCCCATGTGTGCTGACCCTACCAACACTTGCCAACTCATCTCATCCTTAAACATCTCTTTACCAGTTACATGTTTTTAAAAATCATGCTCATCTTCACTTCTTTAGCAATATTTTGTTTTAACTATATTGCCTAGAGAAAGAGAACTGCAATCATCAATACAAACTCCTACTCTGTTTTCTGTTAGCGACTATATTTTGAAACCATATGATCAAATTTGGGTGAGCATATACTTGATAAAATTAAAAATTAACAATATCACTAATTCAATATTGTGGAATAAGCACACCTATTTTTAAAGAGAGGAGTTATGCCTAAGTAAATAAGGTAATGAAACATATATCATATATTTTACTTAAGTCAGACATGGAATTCTGTACTTGAATCACACACTGTACAATAGAAAATCCACAACAAAACACTAATATTATAAGCAAAGGAGTAACTTATAAGTGTTGAGAAATAAGTTCAGAAACTATCTTGTGGAAAAATTAATTAGAGTGCCATGATCACTAATGGAAAAAAACCAGGATATCAAAAAAAAAAGAGATTTGATTCTTTTGAAAATAAACATGATAAATGTTTAGCTCAAAATACAGAACAGAGAAAATATATTAGTGAGGGAATAGTTTTCAAAGTAAACAAAGGTTTAATGTAATAGAAACTTGGCACTATAAACTGGGGTGTATATGTTCTTAAATCAAGATAAAACGTTCCAAAATTTAGGAGCAGAATATTCAAATCTTCCCATTTTGAATATCTAGAAATATTTCAAAAGCTCTCCCCCTTATGTTAAAAATTAATGCTATAGCTAAATGTAACAACATATTACTAGCGGGGGATGAAAGCTCCATTTCTTTCCAGTCACTCCCTCTCATCTCCACTCCCACCCATCCTTCAGTCTGCCCTTTCTCTTCAGAAAAAAGGAGGCCTTCCATAGATATCAACTTGACTTGCCTTATCTAGCTGTAGGATGAGGCATATCTTCTATTGTGGATAGACAACATACCCCAGTTTGAGAAAAGGGATCCAAAAGCAGGCAATGTAGTCAGAGTCATCCCCTGATCCCCCTCTAGGAGTCCTATGTAAAGACCGTGCTGCACACCTCTTACATATGTGCAGAGGCCTAGGTCCATCCCATACATTCTTTCCATTTGACATTTCATTCTTTGTGGGTCCCTATGCGCCCAGGTTAGTTGATTCTATAGGGTTTCTTTGTAGTCTGCTTTACCTTTCTGGCTCCTAAAATCTTTCCCACCCTCTTCTCACAGGATTATCCAAGCTCCACCTAAGGTTGATCCTAGTGCCTGAACTGTTACTGTGCTGTTCAGCAAGTTGTCTGTTGTGCCTATGCACTCAAGGCTATTTCACATTTTTTCTTCTATAAGATTTGTTTTATCCAGTTTTATGTTCAGGTCCTTGATCCACTTCAACTTGAGTTTCAAGTAGTATGTCAGATATGGCTCTATTAGCATTTGCTTACATGCAAGCACCCAGTTAGACAACCAACGTTTGTTGAAGATGCTTATTTTTCATTGTATAGTTTTGGCATTTTTTGTAAAAAAAAAAAAATCAATTTCTATAGGTGTGGCATTAATCCTGGGTCTTTGATTTGAGTCCATTGATCAACCTCTCTACTTTTATGCCAATACCATCTGCGTTTCATTACTATTTCTCTGTAGTACAGCTTGAAATGAGAGAGCAGTTCTTTTATTATACAGAATTTTTTGGCTATTCTGGGTCCTTGTTTTTCTATATAGAGTTGAATATTGTTCTTTCAAGGTCTGTAAAGAATTGTGTTGAAGGTTTGATGGGAATTAGGCTGAATTAGTAGATTTCTTTTGGTTAGATGACCATTTTTAACTATGTTTTCCTACCAACCCATGAGCATGGGAAGTATTCCTATCTTCTGATTATCTTCATCAATTTAATTCTTCAAAGACTTGAAATTCTTGTCATAGAGGCCTTTCAATTCCTTGGTTGTAGCTATCCCAAGATAGCTGACATTATTTGAAGCTATTATGAAGGGTGTTGTTTCCCTAATTTCTTTTTCAGTCTGTTTATCATTTGTATATAAAAGGGCCATTACTTTTTTTAAGTTAATTTTGTATTGAGCCACTTAGTTTAAAGTGTTTATCAAATGTTGGAGTTTTATAGTAGAATTTTGGGGTCACTTATTTATACTATCAACTCACCTGAAAATATCAATACTTTGATTTCTTTCTTTCCAATTTGTATCCTCTTGATCTACTTTAGTATTTTTCCTATAGATCTAATTTAGATCTTATTAGATCTAATTTATTACTTATTGCTCATCTAAGTACTATATTGAATGGATATAGAGGCTTTCTCTCATTTCTGTTGCTGAAGTCCAGCTTTAATTCGTGGTTGACTGATAAGATAAAAGGAGTTATGTGACTGTTCTTTTATCTGTAGAGACTTGCTTTGTGACCAAGTATATGGTCAATATTGGAGATGGTTTCTTGACAAGCTGAGAAGGTTTATTCTTTGGTTGTTGGGTAAAATGTTCTGTTGATATATGTTAAATCCATTTGATTAATAATATCTATGAGTTTCATTATTTCTCTGTTTAGATTCTGTTGGGATGACCTGCCCATTGGTAACACCAGGGATGTTGAACTTTCCCACTATTAATGTGTGGGTTTCAATATGTGATTTAAATTTATATATATAAATACATATATATATAAATACATATATATATTCAGAATTTTGATATTATCTTGGTGGATTTTTCCTTTGATGTGTACAAAGTATCCTTCCCCATCACTTTGATTAATTTTTGTTAGAAGTCTATTTTATTAGATATTAGAATGGATATTCCTGCTTGCTTTTGGGATCTGTTTCTTTGGAAAATCTTTTTGTAACTTTTTCCCTGAGAAAACATATGTCTTTGGTGCTAAAATGTATTTCATGTATGCAGCAGAATGATGGATCCTGTTTTCCCAACATTCCTGTTAGCCTGTGTTTTTTTATTAGGGGATTAAGTCCTTTGATGTTGAGATATATTAATGACCAATGATTTTTAACTCCTGTTATTTTGTTGCTTTTGTTTGGGGTATGTGTGTGTATTCTTTCCTTTGGTTTTGTTGGAATGAAGTTTTTTATTTCCCTTGTTTTCTTGGGTGTAGTTAATCTTGAGTTGAAGTTTTTCCTCTAGCATGTTCTGTAGGGATGGATTTGTGGACACATACTGCTTTTTTTCTTGGAAAATTTTGTTTTCTCTGTCTATGTTCCTTGACATTTTTGATAGGTTCTATGTCCTCTTAGAGAAAGCAAGGAATCCCTCCAGGCACTTCTGGATTTTAGAATCTCTGTTGAGAAATACAGTATAATTCTGATAGATCTGACATTATATTTTACTTGGTCATTTTCCTTGCAGCTTTTAATATTTTTCTTTATTCTGTACATTTAGATTTTAGATTATTATGTGGTGTGCATATTTCCTTTCTGGTCCAATACATTTGGAGATCTGTAAGCTTATTTTATGTTTATAACCATTTCTTTCTCTAGGTTAGGGAAATTTTCTTTTATGATTTTGTTTAAAAATATTTCTGGATCTTTGGACCTCTGGGGTTCCTAATATCAGTGTATACTTGGTTCTGTGAGACCTCCAAGAAACCGATGGAACATAGATTTCAGGGAGTGTAGGTGTGGTTTAAGGCTATTAGGTCTCTTTTAAGTGGATATGGCAGGCAAATGCTTAGGGTTGGGTTTTAACAGTTGTCAGTAGTTTTAACAAGACAGCAGTAGAGTTGTGGGGCAGAAATTGGAGGACAAAGTTTGGGGTACAATTTACCACTCTTTGGTGTGATTTCAGTCACGTTTGTGGTCAGGGGATTGGAAAGGGAAACACTTATCTCACATCCTTGTTTCCCAAAGGACTCTGAAAAAGCAAGAAAGGTTGAGGAGTGAGATATGGTGCACAGGGTATGTTGTGTAGTTTGTCCTAATTCTGTAGTCTTATGACTTATAAGTTAGATGGAACAAGGTCACAAATTCAGAGAAATAATGCAAAGACTGAGGAAAGCACTGGGCATCTTGGATCTTGGCATCACAGGCAAAGAATACTGTGAAGATGTGAGTGATTCAGGGAATACTTAAGTATTTGTTTCTGAAACAATAAAGGAAGGTGATTTAGAAAGCATTTCAATGGGCTGAGGCTGACTAACAGCTTGAGGGGGGAAAGAAAAACATGGGGATTGATTTACGTCACTCATTTCTCAACAGATATGGATCAGTGTATGAGATGTCCAGAAAGTCACTATGCAAACTTTGAGAAGAACCACTGCCTCCAGAAATCTGTGAGCTTTTTGGCCTTTGATGACCCGTTAGGTATGGCTCTCACCACCACAGCACTGTGTTTCTCTGTTCTCACGGTTGTGGTCCTTGCAGTCTTTGTAAAGCACAGAGACACACCCATTGTCAAGGCCAATAATCAGGCTCTCAGCTACACCCTGTTATTGCCACTCATCGTCTGTTTCCTCAGTGCCTTGCTCTTCATTGGAAAGCCCAACACAGCCACTTGCATCTTTCATCAGTCTGCATTTGGAATTTTGTTCACTGTGGCTCTCTCCACAGTGTTGGCCAAAGCTATTACAGTATTTATTGCATTCAAGGTCACTGTTCCAACTAGATTGGTGAGGTGGCTAATGGTATCAAGGGCCCCTAATTTCATCATCCCCATCTGCACACTAATCCAACTGGTTTTCTGTGCCATCTGGCTATTTACAAATCCACCCTTTATTGGTCAAGATGCTCATGCTGAACATGGTCACATCATCATTGTGTGCAACAAAGGTTCAGCAGTCACCTTCCACTCTGTCCTGGGGTACCTCTGCTTCTTGGCACTTGGGAGCTACACTATGGCCTTCCTCTCCAGGAATCTACCTGATACATTCAATGAAGCCGAGTTTCTGTCATTCAGTATGCAGGTGTTCTTCTGTGTCTGGGTCACTTTCCTCCCTGTCTACCATAGCACGAAGGGAAGGGTCATGGTGGCTATGGAAGTTTTCTCTATCTTGGCTTCCAGTTCAGCACTCCTTGGCTTGATCTTTGCCCCTAAATGCTACATCATTTTGATAAGGACAGATAAAAACTCTTGTCTTGATATCAGGCACAAAACCCATTCAAGGAGGAAAAATCACTTAAATTTTAGTTAATAAAAAATACCACAACAAAACTCCAGATACACTAAATCTGTTAGAATAGAAAGTGGGGGAAAATCTCAAAATCATTGGCACAAGAGACAATTTCCTGAACAGAACACCAACAGCTCAGGCTCTAAGATCAACTATTAATAAATTGAACCTCTTAAAATTGAAATGTTTCTATAAGGTAAAGGACACTATCAAATGAATAAGATGACAGTCCAATGATTGGGAAAGATCTTTAACAATCTTATATCTGGCAAATGGCTGACACACAAAATATATAAAGAACTCAATAAATTAAGCACCAACAAATAAAATAACCTGATTAAAAAATGGGGCACAGAATTCTAAACAGAGGAATCTCATATGACTGAGAAGCACTTAAAGAAATGCTGAGCATCCTTAGTCATCAGGGAAATGCAAATCAAAACAACTCTGAGATTCCATCTTCCTCCTGCCATAATGCCTAAGATAAAATTCTCGAGTGACAGCACATGTGGAGAAAGGGGAACACGCCTCCATTGCTGCTGGGAGCGCAGACTTGCACAACCACTTTGGAAATCAATCCTTCACTTTCTCAAAACTGGGAACATCTCTACTTCAAGATCCAGTTATACCACTCCTGGGTATATTCCCAAAAGATGATCCAACATACAACAAAGACACTTGCTCAACTCTGTTCATAGCCATCTTATTCATAATACCCAGAACCTGGAAATAATCTAAATGGCCATCAACTGAAGAATGGATAAAAGAAACGGGCACATTTACACAATGAAATATTATTCAGTTATTTAAAACAAATAAATGGTTAAAATGCCAGGCAAATGGAATAGAACTAGAAAAGATCATCCTGAGTGAGGTAACCCAGACCCAGAAAGACACACATGGTATGTACTCACTTATAAGTGGACTTTGGCCATATAGTATAGGATAAAGATACTACAAACAGAGACCCAAAGAAGATAAGGAACAAGGAACACCGAAGGCAGGAAGCTGTAACCTCTCCCAGAAGGAGAACCAGAATAGACAGGAGTCATGGTTGAAGAGAGGGAGCAAGGTCCAAGAGGGAATGCAGAGAGATATGAGGGTAGAGATCAGACTTGGGGAAAGTGGATGAGGGAAGGCAGATGACCTATGGAAGAAAGAGAAACTATGGGCTGGAGTATCTCTGTGACAAGAGGCAGACTTATGTCAGGGTAGGTTCCTGAAAGGACACGAGTCTCCTAGAAGAGAGAGGGGAACATCAACTTACTAACAAAAACTTTGACCCAAAACAATATGTTCAGCCATATGGATAGAACAGACATAGCAGAGATTGAGGGAATGTCCAACCAATGTCTGGCACAGTGAATGGAAGAGAGCCAACCACTGGCACTACTAATAATACCCTGCTATGCTTGCAGACAGAAGCCTAGCAAAGTTGTCCTCTGAGGGGCTCCACCCAAAAGGGCTTCGAAACAGATGCTGAGACTCACATGCAAACATTTGGTGATATGTGGGGAGTGTTGTGATAAACAGAGTGAAGGAAGAAAAAGGACATAGAGAAGACAGGAGCTACAAAAGAAGACAAACAGAGCCAACTAACCAGGCCCCAGAGGGGCTTCCCAAAACTGAAGCATCACCCAAGGACCATGCATGGACGCTACCTAGGCCCCCTACAAAGATGTATCCAACGGGCTGCTCAGGCTTCATGGAGGTCCTCTAGTAAGGGTAGAAGGGTCTTTATCTGACATGTTCTCTGTTGTCAGCTTTCTGATCACTTCCCCCTGGGTGGGACTGCCTTGCCAGGCCACAGGGGAAGAGAACAGTTTCGCTCCTGATGCAACTTGATGATGTGGGGTGGATTGCAAGTGAGGCTCCACTTCTCTGAGGAACAGGGAGTGTGATATGGGAGGGAGAGTGGAACTGGAAGGTAAGGAGGGATGGTGCTATGACCAGGATGTAAAGTGAACAAATTAATTAATTAATAAAAATACGTTAAATATTAAAATTGATCTATGTGAGTAAATTAAGTACAATGTTTGAAATCAGTGCCACACCACTCTAAATCTGTTATATAGGTGTTATATTGAAAGACCCCCTAAGGGAGACCCTCACTCAAGCCTCGGGATGGTGCCCACCCAAAGACACACTTGACCCTCTTGCTGTAAACACATGAGGTAGTTTCTTGGTGGAGCTCCGGGTCGACACGTATCTCACACAAGAGGCAGAGGGGTCAACCCAGAAGCCCAGGGACTTGGGGTTTATATGGGCAAAGGGCAGGAAGTTTTGGAGCGGCCACACATGATTGGTTGTTTCAAACATCAGCAAATTGTGTAAGCAGATCTGGGGTAAGGTCAGACTTAATCTCACAGGAACAGTCCTTGGTTCCTGTTTCTCTCAGAACCCGAGGGCAGATGTGTATCTGAGCTAACAAAATATCTGGTTAAACTCAAACCAGGAACATTGAGTGTGGGTCTCAAGGGGGAATTAGGCAAACACCATAAGATCGGATGAGGGGTCTTGGCTCATTACTCACTCGATCATGGCCGGTACCTGTTTCTCTCAGGAATTTGTCCTTGTGTATCCTCCCTATCTTTTATGGCCAGCTGGTCCCTGGAACACTCAATAGGCCTTGGTCTTCTAGCTCCACATTCTTTGTGACTTATCACCTGGGGCCTTGGGCTAGCAAACCTGCTGACCTGTACTCTTAATGAGTCAGAGAGCTGAGAGCTCTGCTGTTCTGGCTGCTTTAATGCTAATTTAAAATTTTCTCTTTTATTCCCCTCTTCTTCTACTGGATAATTCTAATCTTAGAATATCTGTTCCAATTTTTAAGTATCATTTAATTCTATACTAAAAGATTCATACTCTGCCCTGTCGGGGTCTCTTATTGATTGGTCATGTTGTCTTAGTACCATCAGCTGAACAGCACTAATTTTATCTCTAATAAGAGTAAGTAATCTATTTGCCACACACCGGCCAAAAATTAAAATCAAACAAATCACCAACACTGGCCCAGCTAAAGCAGAGAATATGGTAGTCATCCAGGGGGACCGGCGTGAGCCAGGACTCAAAGAAACCTTGTTGAGCTTTTCTGTCCCTCTGTCTTTTACCTAGCCTTTCTTTGTTCCCCTCTTCATTGATCACCTCCCAAGTCTGTTGCATCGGGGCATGAGGGTTATTGTCCTGACTCAGAGTCGTGTCTGTGATGCAGACGCAGCTTAAGAGGATTATTAGTCTTTTCCAGGATCCATTCATTTTGACTAGTCTTAGGAGGAGCCCTTTTCACATGAGAAGCATGGACCCAGGTGGGGATTCCCTCTACCTTAACAGCAGTTGGAGCCATTAACAGAACCAGGTAGGGTCCTTTTTGGGCACCAATTTGAATACTTAAGGCTGTTGGTTACCTTACATGGCATCTTGAACTGGAAAGAATGTGGAAAAGGACCATGAAAATCACTCATGGTCAAGATCTGGAAGTGGCACACATCCCATCTGCTAATGTACCGAAGAGCAGAGTGGAAACACCTGCCATATCTACTGGAAGTGACTGCACGGCCATAGGAGAAGTGAGAGTATATTACAGTGGGTGGCAACACTGCAACAGGAAGCATTTTTATTTGTTTGTTTTGTTATTGATGATAGAAAACTAATTATCTAAGAGGAAAGGGAAATCTTGTGATTTGTTACAGGTCCTATGGACCGTATTCATGAAACATCAAACCATCCAGCTCTTATGGGTGTGCTTGACTGACATTTCCCACTGTGTTAGCTCTCCCATGCCTTAAGTCAAGTTGAATGACATTTTCCATCAATAGAGATCATTCAAATTCAGGTGATACCAGCTTGCAATTATCTATCAGGGACTGTCAATTTAGCCCCACCCCCAAGTTCTGAATGGTGGGTTTGGAGTTAGCCCTGAGGACTGCATTTCTAATGAGGACCAGGAGACACTGACTGCTCTGGTTGAGGACCACAACACCTGAGCTTTTACTAAGCTGCTGGCTTTTTCTTTCCTTTCTTTCCAACCTTCTTACCACAAGGCAAACTTTCTCTGAACACAAGAGGACTTGGAAGAGATTTCCTGCTTTCTGTCTCCAAAGTTTAAGGCCTTCGGAGCTGGTAAATGCCTTTCTATCCTGCATTAGTTCAGAAGTGTCCTCTCAAGTCAGTTTTAAACGGTAGAGTAACTGAGAGTTTGGGTTTCCGCTTCTCTAGAGAGCAGCTCCCGCTCCCCCATTTCTGCTAGCCTAGAGCATTTTGCTTGCATTTTTGTGATAGTCTCTGAACCCAGGTTTTCGTGCGCAAGCTTTCTGGCTTCCATGTGATATTTAAACAGTCTTCCTTGAAGCCTACCGAGTGCTCCTCTCACCTCTCTGAGTATGTTGTGTCCTGGAAGCTCTGCCTTTTCGATGAAGTGTCTATTATCTTCTGTGGGGTTTTATGAAATGCTTAAAAATTAGCACCTGAACAGTCTTTGAGGTACATAGACTAGTGTGCAGATGGTTTGACATCTCCGGCTTCATTATTTGATAAACCGTGCTTTCTTTTTGGCATTACAAGTTACCTGCACATCCCAAGATTTATCCATATTTATAATTTCATTTTTTTCCCTTCCAAAATGGTTACCTCAAGACAAAAGGAGTCTTTATGAACCACTTTATATTCTTTGGCCCAGTTTGTCCACCTATTTCCTTTGGAGATTCACTGTAAGACACTACAGGTGCTCATTTGCCTGGGGCAGGCAAATACAAAATAGATTTCCTACTGCAGCTTCAAGTGTTAAGGGTAATTAACGCAGCATGCTTCAGCTGGATTTGTGCCAAGTGCTTGTTCGCCCATTCCGGGGAAAAATAATACTTTGTTGCTCTCATCAGCATCTCAAAAATACTTCGCAAACATTAATTAATGCTTATCTCATGTCCCATCATGCCCTATTTCCAGATGAGGAAACAGAGTGTTTGTGGAAGCA
Organism: Acomys minous; assembly: GCF_964271855.1. NCBI lineage: Eukaryota > Metazoa > Chordata > Mammalia > Rodentia > Muridae > Acomys > Acomys minous. The sequence goes on along the minus strand of NC_140484.1, from coordinate 79,708,889 downwards.
CAATATGGGATGTTGCCCTTTGACCTTGGGGTCATAGTCTTTCCTGTTGGGGTGGCAGCTGACATCACATCCAGTTGAATCCTCTCGTAAACCTCTAGTGAAAATGATGACAAGAAGAAGAAGCATAGGAAAATGCATGGTTGAGCTTTATATAGATGAACCCAGAAAAAATTGTGTGTGTGTGCTACTCTGTATGCTTTTGCGCATGTGTGTGTGTGTGTGCGCACACACATACACACATGTATGTTCCTGAGCATGCATCTCAATCCTGAATTTGAACAATTCCTTTTTTCAAATTTATTTATATATTTAAATAATTTATTAATATTGCATCCTGATTGTTACTCCCTCACTCGTATCCTCCTGTACCTACCTTCTCTTCCAAATTTGAACAACTCTTGCTTAGGTAATATTTTTAAGAGTTGATTTGCTCCTAGGGTGTGGTGGTGTGAGCCTCTGCTTCCAGCACTTGGGAGGCAGAGTTACTTGGATCTCTCTCTGTATTTCAGCACAGCCTGGTCTACAGCCAGAGCAAGTCAGTGAGACCCTGTCTCAAACAAAACAAAACACAACACAACAACAAAGAAAAACCAAGTTAATTTGTTAATTTGTTCTGTGGAGAGAATGGCTAAAGGAAGGCTGACACAGGGAAGGAGGTTATGTTGCTTCCTTCCTTGTGTCAGGTCAAGAGAGACTTGGCATGGGAAGGGGGTTCACACTGCGTTGGAGAAGGGCTTCCACCTCAAAACAGCTTCCCAAGGGACGAGCAGTTTCTAAGGTCAGTAGAGGAGCTGGGACTGATCCCCCACCTCACAGCAGGTGTTCGCCAGGCCAAGTGCTCACAGCTGGGGCTTCAGATCTTTCAGAAGCTGCTGGTCTGCCTGCAAGTCAGCCAGCCCTGACACTTGGCCCCTGAAGGGCCCAGTGGCAGCATGCAGGGAGCTCCAGTACCTTTCAGTAGACAGACAGCTGCTTAAGCTAATGAGCTCTCCCCCCATCTCCTCTCACTCTCTTCTTTCAGGGAGACCTGGGCACCTGCTCTTCCAGCTTCCCCAGTTCTAGGTCAAAATATGGCCTGGTGACAGAGTATTCCCGAGCCCTCTGAACGGCCTATGCTTCTTAGTCTGGATTTTCAAGCCTCAGGTCTTCTGTGATAGCATTTGTACGTAACGGTCCTGGGAATGATTTTCTTTGCTTTAGCTGAGCCGTTTTAAAGATGGCAAAGAAATTACTGAATATTGAAACTCAGAACTGAAAACTGAGTGTACTGTCTCAGGTACCAAGATAAACATAGTTTACCTTTAGTTAACATTTTAGATGGCTGTAATAAATGTGCAGACATTTATATATTCCATGTGGGATATTCATAAGCTTCCAAATACTTATAATGTATCTTGAGGAATTCCTGGACTCAATGACAAAGAGCATAGGTTGTTCTTATCTGACAAGGTGATGCTCTATCTTCATTACTTACTTATTATTATTCCTTGGTTTGATGTTCTCATGTGACTGTGTTTATCAGAATTATCTAGAAATCTTGGTTTGGCTAAAAAAAAGTGTATGTATGTGTATATGTATACACACATTTATATGCGTATATATGTGTATATATATATATATATATACACATATATACACATATATATGTACACACACACACACACACACACACACACACACACACACACACACACACACACAGGTATATTTTTCCTGTTCCCAGGTTTCAAAAGGTGAAGATCTGGGATGGTCCCAGGTGGCTGTGTTTTTAATAGGCCTGTCTAGGTTTTATTAAAATATGAGAATCTCTGCTTTAATTTTTCCATTAAAAGCTCTACTCTATGAAATGATGGTTTCAGGAGCCATCAAATAAGTCCCAGGAACAGCCTTGGTTGCTCACCTTCTCTCGAAGCTTGCTTTATAGCTACTTGCCCTGCCTGGCCTAGTGTCCGATTATACTCCTGTGTTTCCCTGTAGGCGAGGAGGAAAGGCAGGAATCTGCACCCAGCAGGAAGTATAACCTGCAGATAGAGGTTCTAATTAAAAAGAAATCTCTTTATTGCCCATGGTCATCTATAACACTAGTAAGCGCCCCCTTGGGTGGTAATTACTGGATTTTTTTATTGTTTTAACATTAAGAATGGTATGCTCATATTTTAGGAAATTTAATAGTTATCCATAAATCAGAAAGAAGATGTCTCCAGCTTGTGCTAGGTAATCGCTGAATGTTTAAACTCAGAATTGAAAAGTAGGTGTGTTGTGTAGGATAACAATGGAAGCATAGTTTATATGCACTTAGCAGTTTAGATTCTGTATATAATGTAAATGCCTATATTCAGTGTTGCATAGTCATCAGCTTCTTGATACTGAGAAATTCCTGGCTAAATACATGAAAATAAAATGGCCGCTTACATTCAAGAAATTCAGTTTTTGCTATTCCTAGCATCTAATTTATTCTGTTCTTGTTCCTCTTTATTGAAGTTTGCCATTTATAATTAATTACCACTTGTAATCCAGGCCTGTACTTTGTTATCATCTTCTAGCCTGTTAATTCTGAGAGACTATATTTATCAAGCAGTCCAATGCCATTTTATATGGCTAAAAAGCAGTAAACAAGAAGATTCTGCCCACAGTAGTAAGCAGACCTAAAGTTGCTAATGCTGTAGCCTATATCCGATGCCATCACACTATGGCTTATCAAGTACATTTCAAATCAAGTTCATGCTTTCCCCCACTTCTAAGATAGAGTCTTATTAAGAGTCCAAGCTGGCTTAAATTTCTTTATCCTCTTTTCTTAGCCTCACAATTGTTGAGATTATAGGTCTGTGCCACTAGGTCTGACTCCTCACTATTTCTGTTGATAAATAGTGTTTTTTTTAAAAAATCAAAACAGAGCCAAGTATGCTTGTTTATGCACTCACTGTCTGTATTGTTTCCATGCTAAGAAAGCAAAGCTCAGCAACTGCAAAATAGGTTCCTTGACCCACAAAGCTTACAGAGTTTGCTCTCCAGGCCTTTACTGAAATAATTGGCCCAGTTTGCCCTGTGCTGTAGCATGGGCCTTTCCTGTTGTCACTCTTGGCCTTATACACACAGGAGCAGGTGTGAGACAGGTCACCATGTGACAGAGTGTTTCCTCTGTTCTTCCTGGAGGAATGGGGTTGTACACTAGCTGAGTATTCAGAAACCTGCATTTGGAGGACGTCCCTGCTCTTCTTTGTTTCCCCATCCTTGTTTTTTGCTGAAATTATATAAAACATTTTCCAGTTAGTGTTCTAGGTAGAAAAACTTATCATCACTCCTACTTTGAAAGAGCACTCATCTCAGGCTTTTCTGCACCGTGCTTTGAGATTGCCTAGTCTGCTGGTACAGTTTTAGAGTACTTTTAAAAGAAGTAAATTAAATGATTGACAAGTAAAGAGATTTAAGAAAAAAAAGAGTGAATTCAAGGCCAGCATGATCTACAGAGTCCAGGACAGCCAAGGCCACACACAGAAACCCTGTCTCAAAACAAAAAACAAAAACAAAACAACAAAATACAGAGATCTGCCTGGCTCTACTTCTCAAGTGCAGGGATTAAAGATGCCCACTACCATACCTGGCCCACGTTTGTTTTGTTTATCTGTGTGTGTTCATATTAACTACACACAATCATTCAGGGCTTCCCCCGCTCCCCATACCTCCCATGACATATTTCTGAGACAGGATCACACGTTGCCCGGCCTAGCCTTAAAATGACTATATTGCTGAGAATGACCTTCAACTCCTAACACTTCTGCCACCACCTCCCAAGTGCTGGGATTATAAGATGTGCCACCAAGCACAGCTTGTTTTTTGTTTTGTTTTGAGGCAGAATCTCCAAAAAATATAGGCTAGGCTGGCCTTGAACTGAATTTTTTTTTCCAAGACAGGGTTTCTCTATGTAGCCCTGGCTGTGCTGGACGCACTTTGTAGACCAGGCTTGTCTTAAACTCACAGCAATCCACCTGCCTCTGCCCCTGAGTGCTGAAATTAAAGGCATGTGCTGACCCCTTGAACTGAATTTATGGGCAAAACTAGCCCAGAATTTCTGATTCTCCTGCCTCAGTCCCCTAAATTTGACATTGTATGTGTACTCCCCATCCCCATACCTCATATCTTTCTTTTTACTTGAAATATACTCAAAAATCTATAATGCCGTTCATGCTAGGCATGGTGGCACAGACCTGCGATACTAACTACTCAGGAGGTAAAAGCGGGAGAATCACAGGCTCAAGGCCAGTCTCAGCACAGCCTGAGACCCTGACTCCAAATAGAAGGTACCAAAAGGGCCAGTTATGGAGGCGCTCACCTTTCATCGCTGCGCTCCGGGGGCAGGCAGATCCCTGTGAGCTCCAGGCCAGGCAGGGCTACATAGTGAGACACTGTCTCAGAACACCAAAACAAAGTCCAAAAAAAAAAAAGAACTGGAGGCTTGGGTCAGTAATTAAGAGTTTGGGCCTCTCAGGCCAGGTGTGGTGGCTCACGCCTTTAATCCCAGGCAGAGGCAGGCGGATCTCTGCGAGTTCAAGGCCAACCTGGTGTATAGAGTGAGTTCAGACAGCAAAGGCTACACAGAACCTTTGCTGGAAAAGAAAAAATGAAAGAAGGAAAGAAAGAAAATAAGTAAGTATGGGCCTCTCTTCCAAAAGACCTGGGTAGGGCTCCCAGCACCCACATGATAGTTCACAACTGTCTGAACCAACATCCTCCTCTGGCCTCCATGGGCACCAGACAGGCAAGAGATGCACAGACACACATGCAGGCAAAATACTACATGTATAAAAGAACATTTAAAATATGCACAAAATAAAATAAAAATTAAAAGTACAAAAAGGTTTGAGGCTAGCTCAGTGGTAAGGTGTGTGAAGCTCCGCCTTTAATCTCCAACACAACAGCACATGTCAGTCATAATTTCTCTAAAAAGCAGGATAGTGGGTGATTTTACTTTTTCCTTTCCAAATTTAAAGAATTTCTAAGACATGTATTAGCTTTAAAAGACACTCAAGTTACTTAAAGGCTTAAGAGGCTGATATGCTAATGTTTCTCTTAACCCTTTGGGTGTAACTCACTGTGGATGCTCACCTGGCCTGTAGTTAATGTTTCTCCTACAGCCAGGCCTCAGAAACCTCGGCCTCACTCTCAAGCCTCTCGTGGATGCTTGCAGTTTACAGACACTTCACATGAAGAACCTGGAAGCAGTAGAAAGGTATTTGAAAGGTTAAACTTTAAATTTTTTCTGTGCAAGCTGGGCGGTGGTGGCGCACGCCTTTAATGCCAGCACTGGGGGAGGCAGGGGTGGGCAGATTTCTGTGAAGCTGATATGCGCGAGCAGATTAACACATTTCCTGGTTCGTGGTGTGCTGCTACTGATCTAGCAAAAGCCTTTCTCTCAGTACCTGTCCATAAGAACAAACAGAAGCAATTTGCTTAGTCGACATGCCAGAAGTATACCTTTATAGTTTTACTTCAAGCCTTGTGTCATAACAAAGAGACCGCTGTCTCTTCCACACAGTATCACATTGGTCCACTACAGCGACAACATTATGCTGACTGGACCATGTGAGGAGGTAGCAACCACTTCTAACTTGGTGACATGCACATCAGAGGATGGGAAATAAATCCAACTAAATTTAAAGGGCCTTCTACCTCAATGAAACTCTTAGGAATCCACTCGTGTGGGGCATGCAGAAATATTCCTTCTAAGGTTAAGGATAAATTATTGTACCTAGCCCTCCCCCCATCAAAAAAGAAGTAGAGTATTTTAGTGGGCCCATTTGAATTCTGGAGCTAGATAATTCCTCACTTAGGTATATTATTTTGACCCTTATTCCAAGTTTTACTAGCTTTGAATAAGACCTGGTTGCTGCGCAGGTTGCTCTACCACTTGGGCCATAGGATTCAGCAGACCCGATGGTACTTGAGGTATCAGTGGCAGATAAGGATGCTGTTGGGAGCTTTTGGAAGGCCCCTATAGATGAATCACAGAAGAGACCTTTGGGATTTTGGAGCAAGGTTCTACTATCATCTACAGACAACTATGTTCCCTTTGATTGTCAGCTCTTGACCTACTATTGGACCTTAGTGGAAATCTGAAAGTTTGACGATGGGCCGTGATGTGACCTAGGCTAGTCATCATGAGCTGGGTGTTATAAAGTAGGACATGCACATCAGCAATCTATTATCAACTAAATATAAGTAAAATGTATGTAATCAGGCCCAAGCAGGTCCTGAAGGCATAAGCAAGTTACATAATCCCAGCCTGTAATCCCAGCACTCGGGAGGCCAAGGCAGGCAGATTTCTGTCAGTTTGAGGCCAGCCTGGTCTACAAAATGAGTCCAGAAAAGCCAAGGCCACACAAAGAAACTGTCCTAAAAACTGGAAAAAAGAAAAAGAAAAGAAGGTGCCCGACTGCCTCCTATGTTTCTACTCCCACTGCAGTACCACGTGTTGCCAAGCATGCCTCATGGGTGTGCCCCAAGACAAAGAAGAGGAGACGAGGGGCTGGTTTAGTGATGGTTCGGCCTGTTATGCAGGTGCCACCCAGAGGTGGGTAACTACAGCATCACAGCCCCTTTCTAAAGCAACCCTGAAAGATACCAGCAAAGGGAAACCTGCACAGTGGGCAAAACTTGAGGCATATCTGGGGCTCAGGGTTGGTCTCTGCTGTGGGCAGATCTGGCATTGAGCAGCAGCTGTAGCCATGTCAGCCTTGGTGAGTGGAAGGCCATGCTGCCGAGCTCATCCTAACCTCCATTTCAGCCATCATGGACACTGTTCATGGGCCCATTAAGAGTAATGTGGATTTGCGTGTCATTCTTGTGCAGGGGCCATGCTAATTTTCTCTGTATCGCTCGCAAATTTGTGAAGCGTTCCAAATTTAAAAAAAAAAAAAGAGTAACAGGGATAGTTAGAGAAGACGCTGACTCTGCTCCCTTCACAGCCAGAGACTTGCAGCAGTGGGCCCACACTCACGGCCACTGGTCTTACCATAGTCCCCACCACCCTGAAGCATCTGGCCTGAAAAGGATGGAATGACCTTTTGAGAACAGTTACAGCAGCAGTTAGGTGACAGCGGGCTGCAGGGCTAGGACAGAGCTCTCCAGAAGGCAGTACATGATTTGAATCTGCATCTAATATAGGGTACAGCTTCTGCCATCGCCAGGATCCATGGGTCCAGGAATCAAGGGGTCAAAAAGGGAATTGTGCCATGCACGATCATCCCTAGTAACCCACTAGGAAAATGTTTGCTTCCTGTTCCCTCTGCCCTAAGTTCTGCTGGCCTAGAAGTTTTGGTTCCAGACTGGGAACCGGCAACTCCTGCCAGGAGCCACAACAAACATCCATTTGAACTAGAAGTTGAGACTTCTCCTGGCTCCTTTGGGTTTCCGATGCCCTTAAGCCAGCAGGCAAAGAAAGGAATAACAACTGGTCCAGATTAGCAGAGGGGAATAGGATTGCTTTTCCACAGTAGAGGTAAGAAAGATTAGCTCTTCTAAACTTAGTGGCGCATGCCTATAATCCTAGCGCTTGTGGAGGTAGAAGCAGATGGAGTTCTGTGAGTTCAAGGCCAGCCTGGTCTATAAAGTGAGTCCAGGACAGCCAAGGCTACACAGAGAAACCCTGTCTTGAAAAACAAAACAAAACAAACAGAAAGAATGTCCCTCTAGGAGCATTGCCATCTAGTCTAACATCCATAATGCATTTGCAGCTCTATGAAGGATAGTTACATCATGTCACGTGTAATTATGACCTGGCTATTGTTTTCGTTTGGAAATTAAGAATGGCCTAAGAGGCCAGGAGGTGGTGGCGCATGCCTCTAATCCCAGCCCTGGGGAAGCAGAGGCAGGTGGATCTCTGTGAGTTCGAGGCCAGCCTGGTCTACAAAGCAAGCCCAGGAGCGGTAAGGCTACAACAGAGAAGTCCTGTCTGGAAAAACAAGACAAAAACAAAAACAAAAAACAAACAAAACTGCATACGTAGCCTGGCATGGTGGCACAAGCCTGCAATCCCAGTGCTGGGGTGGCAGAGGCAAGCAGACATTAAGGCCAGCAGGGTCTACATAGGGAGTCTCAAAAAATAAAAATAAAAATGGCATAAGTAGATATAAGCAGATACATCAAGTTGACAAGGGGTCAACATGTGATGGCTATTCTTAGTTGTCAACTACAATTAACTAAAACCCAAGCAGGTAGGTACATCTGTGACTTTTTTTTTCCTTAATTAATCATGTAAAGTGGGAAAACCCCCTTCTAATCAGAATCTTGTCACTTTCTTTTTGTTTTGTTTTTTTCAAGGCAGGGTTTCTCTGTGTAGGCCTGGCTGTCCTGGATTTTGTGGAGGATCAAAGGCGTGAGCCACCATGCCCAGCTGGAAAATATTCTTTTAATCCAGATCTCTCAAGGTAGAAGACCTGCATATTAATCTGGGCCACACCTTCTGCTGGCAGCCTATATAAAGGACATGGAAGAAGGCAGCTCGCTCTCTCTGCCTGCTTGCTCTTGCTGGCAAGTCCGTTCTCTCACTGACGTTAGAGCCCAGCTCATCCGTCCGGCCTGCAGACTGAACAACTCCTGGATTCCTGGACCTTCCATTGGTGGACAGCATTGCTAAACTAGCTGGACCACAGCCTGCAAGGCTTCCAAATACACACATATCTCCTGTCCCTCCATAGAACCCTGACTGATAGAACACCTTTCTATTAATGCTTAATTCCATCTTTTTCTAAGAAAGGATCTTGGGCTACTGATTTACATGCCTCTGTCTCAAAATACAAATCTAAATAATAACTCAAAGACTAGTCAATGCCACCATTATCAATTCTGTTTCCTAACTGCTACCATGGCAAGAATAGTGTTTGTGAAAGGATACATAAATTATCCTCTCTGCTCTTCTCCTAAAAATGTTTGAGTGTGTGTGTGTGTGTGTGTGTGTGTGTGTGTGTGTGTGTGTATTTCTTAATAAAAATTTGAAAAGTGAAGAGGCTGGATGTACAGGCTCCCATTGTAAAGAACAGATCCAAGAAAAGCTAAAGGGAAAAAAATATAAAGGGAATGTAAAACTCAGTCTCTCCTGATACCAGAATCAGAAACAAAGAACTTTTCCACATAGCTTTTTCTTGACCAAGCTTAATGGCACCTGCAACATAAACTGATGAGAATGAGCTCTTCAACATAAACCTGGCCAAAATAATGCTTCAAATTTGCCAACCTACTTGGTATGATCCAGTTTTTCCACGCTTGCTATTTAGCTGTCAACTTAGACAGGGCCTTTCTATCCATCCAGTTCAACATATATGCAGCCTGGCTGTCTCATCCCTGTCTAGCTAAACCCTGCTTCCCAAGAGTCCATGTGTGTCCCACACACTTCAGAAACCCAGCCTTCCCTGTGTTAAGTCTCAGCCATCTCCACTCATAAATTGCCAGAAGACTTGTAAAACAAAAACAATGCTTTTAGTTACATAATAGTAACATACACAGCCTCTGTCTTAAAAATAGAAATTGGTAGAGTTCTAGCTTAGCATATACAAAGCCCTGGGCTCAATCCCCAGCACACACAACATAGAGCATGCTGGTGCACACCCATAAACCCAGCACTCCAGCCGTGAAGGAAGAGGAGTATGAGCTCAAGAGTAGCCTACACCAGCTGGAGAGACAGTTCAGTGGTTAGGAGCACAGGCTGCTCTCACAGAGGACCCAGGTTCAACTCCCAGCACCCACAGGGCAGTCTGTAACTCCAGTTCCAGGGGATCCAATGCCCTCATATAGACACGCGTAGGCAAAACACCAATGTACATAAGATAATAAATGAACTATAAGAAAAAACACCTATTTAAAACAACAGCCTAAGCCAGGCGTGGTGGCGCACGTCTTTAATCCCAGCACTTGGGAGGCAGAGGCAGGAGGATCACTGTGAGTTCGAGGACAGCCTTGTCTACAAAGTGAGTCTAGGACAGCAAGGCAAGGCTACACAGTGAAACCCTGTCTCAAAAAACCAAAAACAAAACAAAACAACAATCAGCCTATGCTACATAGCTTCTTTCAGGCCGACATGGGCTACACAGGGCCAGATGTAGGCTCAATTTTCTTAACCAATATATTTTATTACAAACTTATTAACAGAGCGTATGTCACTTATAACCCAACTAACCTAAACAATAGGAAAAGAGGATTAAAGAATACAATAACAAAACTGTAACGATATCAGTTCTGAGGAATGATTCTCCTGGCGTAATCAGCAGGATTTCTTCTGCTGGAACCTGGAGTAACCAGAACCCGGAACCTCAGCAGGAGCCGGAGCCGGAGCCCCAAAGCCTTCCCCCAAGTGGTTCTCTCTAGGAGCATCTCGAAGTGGAGCGATGAACAGCCAAAACAATCCCAAGTCTCCAAAGGCCCCGCCTCCTGTAGGCAGCGGTGACTACAAATGCTTCTGGTGGAGCCCTGCTAATGAACGGGACACACTATGAGAGGTCTGCCCCAAGCCCACTGCATCAGGGAGTTCTCTCCTAGGACTGTCAGAAGGTACACACGAGCTCACCAACAGGAGCTAAACGAGGATGACCACAGTAGAAATGCTAGCACGGGTGAGGGAAAGCTCAGGAGGCCTCAAGCCTAACAGAAAACTCCTAGGAATAAGGAATGCTGACAACACACACACACACACACACACACACACACACACACACACACACACACACACACACACCAATATACAGACTGCTTTAATCAGGGTTTCTATCGCTGTGATGAAACACCATGACCAAAGATATGTGGGGAGGAAAGGATCTATTTGGATTACACTTCCACATTGCTTCAAGGAAGTCAGCAACTAACTAAAACAGGACAGGATCCTAGAGGCAGGAGCTGATGCTGAGGCCATAGAGGAGCACTGCTTACTGGCTTGTTTCCCCCATGACCTGCTTTTCTATAGAATCCAGGACCTTTCTCTGTGTAGCCTAGGCTGTCCTGGGCTTGCCTTGTAGACGAGGCTGTCCTCAAATTCAGAGTATCTGCCTGCCTCTGACTCCTTTGGGTTTAAAGGGATGCACCACCACCGTTTGTCTTTTTTTTTTTTTAAATTTAAATAGACACTCTTACCTTAGAGCCTGGTTTTGTTTTTGTTTTTAAAGACAGGGTCTCAATCGAGGCTTGCCTTAAGCTTGCTGTGTAGCTGAGGATAACCTGGAACTCCTGATCCTCCTGCCTCCACCTCCCCAGTAATGGGATGGTGAGCTTGCACTACCACTCCTGACCTCAGGCAAAGTTTTATTTCCTTTTTATTATTTATGGTTAGACCTAAGTGTCTGGTGAGTTATGCCATGTGTCTGTGGGTGATGGTGGAGGCCAGAGAGGGCGTTGGATCTTCACCTGGACAGCTGGGAGTTAGAGGTAGTTCTGAGCCACCTGATGTGGGTGCTGAGAATTGAACTCAGGTCTTCTGGAAGAAGAGCAGGTATTCTTAACCACTGAGCCTCCTCTCCAGGCCCTCCCCCTTTTATTTACTTGTTTATTTTATGTGTATGTGTGTTTTGTCGCTGTGAATGCCTATAGATCATGCGTGTGTCCCGTTCATTAGCAGGGCTCCACCAGAAGCAATGATGGTCCCAAGTCAACATTCCAGGACTAGTAAGCTGCTCGCATTCATAGTCACCATTGCCTTTTATTGAGATGAGGCTGGACACTGGCTGGTCTGGGTCAGCCTTAAACCCTGAATTTGGTGCTGCCACTTTAGAAATGATGTCCTTGAGTTTTGCTTCTGTTCTGATCAGTTTAATTAATGATCCAGCCAGGCATAATGGAGCAAGCCTTTAATCTTAGCACTTGGAAAGGCAGAGGCAGATAGATCTCTTGTGAGTTCAAGGCTGCTTGGTCTAAATAGTGAGTTCCAAGTCACCCAGGGCTACACAGAGAGACCTGTCTAAAACAACTCATGAAAAATAGATTAAAAAATTAATGATACTCAGTGAAGAAGGCTGTTGCATCAGTCAGTTTGAGGTTATGCATGGAGAGAAGTTAGGCTTCTGTCTGACCTGGAATAGCAGCCACAGCAGCCCATGGTGTGTGTGTGTGTGTGTGTGTGTGTGTGTGTGTGTGTGTGTGTGTGTGTTTCCCTTTTTTTTCTCCTCCCTTTGTTTTTATGTTTTTTCTTTTTCCAAGACAGGGTTTCTCTGGGTAGCTTTAGCTGTCCTGGACTCCCTTTGTAGACCAGGCTGGCCTCGAACTCACAGAGATCTGCCTGCCTCTGCCTCCCGAGTGCTCGGATTACAGGGCCTGCACTACTGTGCTAGACTCCCCCCCCCCTTGACTTTTAAGAACACTTACTCTTGATGGGTTCCAAACATTTATATACTTGGGGGAAACTGCATATGTACTATGGCCAAACAATCTCCTAAGTGCTATATTTTTCAAAAAGAGAAAAATGATAAAGGATTGGTAAACTAGCTGTGAGGATTCCGGTCGAGCACCTGTGTGAGCACGTGGCTTGCGGAAGATCTCACTTAAGTTGCTGAACAACTTCTCTCTTCACAGGCCCGAGTGACTAAAGGATGTACTATCGTTAAGCCTTTCAATCTGTCCAAAGGAAAGAAAAGAACATTTGATGAAGCGGCGTCTACATATGTGCCCATTGCACAGCAGGTTGAAGCTTTCCACAGACGAGCCCCTAATAGATATCACCTGAGGAACAAGAAGGAGGAGAGTAAGTTTCCTACCAGCACCTCACTGGCTGGAGCCGCTTCCACAGTCACTGGCACAGCAAGAGGGATTGTTGTTTGTTTCTTTGTTCTTGTTTTTTCTCTATTAAAAAAAAAAGATTTATTTATTATGTCCTGCATGTACACCTATAGGGCAGAAAAGGGCATCAGATTACATTACAGATGGCTGTGAGCCACCATGTGGTTGCTGGGAATTGAACTCAGGACCTCTGGAAGAGCAGTCAGTGCTCTTAACCTCTCAGCCATCTCTCTAGCTCCCTTCAAACCCCCCCTTATTTTTTACTTTCAAGTCAGGGTTTCTCTGTGTAGCCTTGACTGTCCTAGACTCATTTTGTAGACCAGGCTGGCCTCAAGCTCACAGAGATCCACCTGTTTCTGCCTCCTCAAGTGTTGGGATTACATTCATGCACCATCACACCTGGTTGAAAGAGTCAATGCTGACAAGTTTGTATAGATTTGAAGGTGAACAGATGAAAGGATTTCAATTGTTTTTGTTTTTACAAAAACAAGTTCTGCAAGAAGGTAAAGTCTAAAGACTCAAAACAATGTAAAACCAAGCTATCAGGAGAATATGGCTAAGCAGTATTGTTTTAAATGAGAATCCCAGATCGTTCTATTTTACCAATAAAGACACAGGAACCAGATCCTGGGTGAAAAACCTGCTAGCTCAGAAAGGCAGAGAAAGCACCCAGCTCACGTCCCGATGGAGAAGGCCCAAAAGTCTCACCAGCTCAGTTGACAACCCAGGAAGAAAAGGTCAAAAACCCCAAGGCCAAAGCCTTGGTAGCTCAAAGTCCAAAAAGCCAAATGTCAAGGAGCTGGGGCGTTAGAGAGCTAAGAGCCTGAGAACTAAAGCTAAAATCCCGAGAGTGGAAAATGCCAAAGACCCCTTCTGCTCTCTGATTCCTGTCAGCTGGCTTTAACTTTATTAAATCCTGTGTCCAGGAAGATCTTGGACTGAAGGTGTGTGCTAGGACTCAGCCACACCAAACAAAAGATAGGTTTTTACAGTTCACAATCTGAGGGACCATACAGGGATCAAATACAATCTGAGGGATCAATCACATTGAGATAAAATATCCTGTAACAAAGCTGGGTTGGTGGTGCATGCTTGTAACCTCAGCATTTGGGAGGTAAGGGTTCGTATCTACAAATTTTCTATTATGCATTGTTTCGCACTTTTTTAAGGTGGCCACATGAGTTGCTTTAAATGCAGTTTTTCTCTTCCTACTGCAGTGCTGGTGATTCAGCTAGGCAAGCACTCCACCGCTCTGCTGCTGTGTTCTCCTTAAATACCATTTCTTGGTTTTTGGTTTTGTTTTTTGAGACAGGGTTTCCCTGTGTAGCCTTGGCTGTCCTGGGTTCACTTTGTAGCCCAGGCTGGCCTGGAACTTACAAAATCCGCCTGCCTCTGCCTCCTGAGTTCTGGGAATAAAGGTGTGCACTACCGTGCCCAACTTAAATACGGTATTTTTAATATTGCTATTATATTCTAATATTTTATAATATGAACATAGTGAATTTTTTAATCCTCATGGAATTAAGTTCCCACCTAGCCAAGGTTTCATAATCAGACTCTGTTTAAAAAGAGAAGCCAGTGAATGAATTAGATTTGTTCTAAGTAATTATGAAAATTGATAAGGTTGTTATTGACCAGGGAAACCAATACCTCCTGTGAGTGTTTGTAATGCTCTAAATCAGTGGTTCTAACCCTTGGGACCCCTTTTGGGGTCAAACGGCCCTTTCACTGGGTTCACCTAAGACCATTGGAAAACACATTACAATTCGTAAGAGTAGCAAAATTACAGTTATGAAGTAGCAACAAAAATAAATTTATGGTTGGGGTCACCATGACGTGAGGACTGTATTAAAGGGTCACAGCGTTAGGAAGGCTGAGAACTACTGCTCTAATGATGTGTTGGCATGGTTGTTTTCTCTCTGTCTGCCTCTTGACTTTCTCTAACTTTCCCCAGTCGACTATCTGACTTTCCTTTTTTTTTTTTTTCCTTCCTCTCTTTGGTGTAGTTCTATAGTGAGGTCGCTTTGGAAGTTGAAATGTAGTATAAACTGGCCATAAACTGATCCTTCTGCCTCAGCTTCCGAAATGCTTGGACTGCAGATGTGATCCACCATGCTGACTTTTCCATCTCACTTGCTGTGTGTGGTGGCCTGGATGCTTTGATACAGATGTTTTTTGTGAAACTCAAAGTTGGGAGTTACTCAGTAAAGGTCTGGTAATAAAAACATAGTGAACATAGTAAAACAGTTGCTGTTGTCAATGGAAAGGGCTGTGGAGTGGCAAGGGCCCTTCAGACAGAGTGCAGAGATGGCAGAAGAACTTGTCTAAAAACTATCCTTCAGTAAGAGTGATAGGGAGCTGGGCGGTGGTGGCGCACTCCTTTAATCCCAGCAGTTGGGAGGCAGAGGCAGGTGGATCACTGTGAGTTCGAGGCCAGTCTAGTCTACTGAGTGAGTCCAATACAGCAAAGGCTACACAGAAACCATGTCTCGAAAAACCAAAAAAAAAAAAAAAAAAAAAAAAGGAGGAAGGGAGGGAACATTTGTCAGGTTGATTGGCATAAGCTGAGTTGATCCTACAAAGCCAGGTTCTCTGGTTCATCCATTTCTATCTAGTTGACTCAGCACTTCCACGTGACCTGGATCTTGGGGAACTAAGCAGATGTCTGCAATTTTGTTTTACAGACTTGTTACCCTCCAGATCTGCGACCAAGATGAACCGAGATCCCCAGACTCCCGTACTGCAAACCAAATACCGTGCAAGGCCTGTGACGTGCAAAAGTGCAGCAGAGCAGGAGGCTGAGGAGCTTGAGAAACTGCAACAGTAGGTCCCTGCTCACTTTCAGTCCCACGGCGACAGTGGTGGCTGTTTTCCTTCCCATGAAATGTGTGGCATGCAGTGACTCCGTAGGCTGTGTTCCTGCCTCTCTGACTGAGAGTGGGACCATGGAGGTGCCCTGGAGCATCATCTGATAAACACCCAATTCAGTGCAATGTAATGGGGGTAGCAGAGCCTCACTTTGGATTCTAATTGAGGATAAGGTTAGTCTAGGTAGACCACACCTTTGCCTGATTATCAAAGCACCTGCAGCTTGACTCTCGGGAGAAGCTGGAACTTAATGTAGTCAGCACTGAAGCTCATCTCCCTGCACCGGCCATGATCGTTATGGTACTGGGGTGAAACCCAGGGCCCATGTGCACGTAGGACAAACACTGTGCTGTTGTTTTCAAGTAGAGCCTCACTGAGTGGCTTGGGCTGGCTGTGTAGCTCAGGTGTGTCTTGATTATGTTAGTCTCTTGCCTTGGCCTGGATCTCTGGGATTACAGACCTAGGTCGTCAGCCTGCAGGGGTTCATGCATTCCTAGCGAGCCTCAAAATTGCTATTAGCCAAAGGTGACTTTTTCATTTTATGTTTATGGGAGTTTTGCTTGCATGTAATGTTTCCTTATCACTGACATGCCTGGGGCCCATGGAAGCCAGGGGAGGCTTTCTGTCCTGTGGAGATGGAGTTACAGACGGTTGTTAGTCACCACGTGGATCCTGGGAATTGAGCCTTGTCTGGAGTAGCAGCCAGTACTCTTAACCTAAGACATCTCTCCAGCCCCAAATTTGAGTTTCTGGTCCTCCTCTCTCTGCCTGCTGAGTGCTAGGATTACAGGCACCTGCCTCCATGGAGCCCAGCCCCAGCCCCAGCCCCAACAGGGTTTCGACGATGTCATTTACTCTTTTTTCAGGAGGTGAAGAACACGGCTGTGGAGAGGATGGATTTTGTGTACATGGTGGACCATCTTACTGCTTATTTATAGGTTCTGTTCTACTTTGTGCAGATTTTATGTGATTTAAAAGCATTTTGTATTTATTACTTAAATTTCTTTGTTACAGATACAAATTCAAAGCACAGGAATTTGATCCCAGGATTTTTGAAGGTGGCCCCATCTTGCCCAAGACGCTGCCCATTAAGCCGCCTACTCAGCCTATTGGTTTTGATTTGGAAATTGAGAAACGAATTCGTGAGCGAGAGGCAAAGAAAAAGCCAGAGGAGGAACACTTTGAATTTCATTCCAGACCTTGCCCCACTAAGATCTTGGAAGATGTTGTGGTAAGAATACTTGAGGTGTCCTGAGGTGACCCAGAAGTGTTCAGGTTGATGCTGTGACCAGGACACCAGCGCATTGGGCTGCGGATGACAAAGAGATGCAGCAGGAGTGGATTTGCTCTTAGACTGTATGTAGGTCTAGTGAGAGAGGCAATGTGTGGCTAAAATGCAGACTGATCGGAACATATGTGCTGAAAAGAGATGCAGTTTAAAGGGCTTCACATGAGGGTTCACTGCCATCCATAACTCTTCTGACCCGCTCTGCTGCCAGGCATGCCATGGTGCACATACATACATATATACATGCAGGCAAACATGCATACACTTAAAAAAATAATCCTTAAAAATGCAGCAGAGCCGGGCGTGGTGGCGCACACCTTTAATCCCAGCACTCGGGAGGCAGAGGCAGGTGGATCACTGTGAGTTTGAGGCCAGCCTGACCTACAAAGCGAGTCTAGGACAGCCAAGGCTACACAGAGAAACCGTGTCTCAAAAAACCAAAAAAATGTGCAGCAGAATGAGCCTCCCTGCTGTGGGACTCCTCTAGAGGGACCTGTTACCCTCAGGGGAGAGACTGTCTGTCTGTCTTCATGATAGCACATCTTCATGTTTAAAGGTTAATTTGTTTGTATCTTACTGTGTTTTGATACTGATTCACATTAGCTCAAGCTGGCCTACAACTTGCTGTGTGGCTGACTTTTTGTTCGCCCTCCCAGGTGCTGTAATTGTAGGTGTGTGCCTCCAGGCCTGGCTTCAATTTGCTTTTACAAGCTAGTCCCAAATGTGTTATAACTAACACTTTTTTTAAAACCATGTTTCCTAAGTTGTTCAAGATAGAGAGGCAAAAGTAATTTTGAAAAATTACAAGTAGATATCAGCCAGGCGTGGTGGCACAGGTTTTTAATCCCAGCACTCATGAGGCAGTCTGAGTTGAAGGCCAGCTTGATCTCCCCCCACCCCCCCACCCCCGAATTGATATATTACGTATACAGTGCTCTGCCTGCAGGTACACCTGCATGCCAGAAGAGGGCATCAGATCACATTATAGATGGTTGTGAGCCACCATGTGGTTGCTGGGAGTTGAACTCAGGACCTCAGGAAGAACAGTCAGTGCTCTTAATCTCTGAGCCATCTCTCCAGTGCCCCCACCCCTTTTATTTTTATTTTTTTACTTCAGCTTGGTCTTTATAATGAGAGTCTGTCTTTAAAAAATAAAACTAGAGTAAATATCAAACGAGTATTTTATATGCCCCATAAAGTGGCTTTGAAAAACCCAGAGGTAGGAGTATAGAGCACTTGTCTAGCATGTGGGTGCTCTGGGTTCAGTCCTGGTTATCACATAAACCAGGATTTATGGACATCTGTAATCCCAATATTCAGGAGGAATTTAAGGTCATCTCCAGCTATTTAGGGAGCCTAAGGCCATCCTGGGCTAGAGACTCTGTGGGCGGGGCCACTGTAAGACTGAAGCCTGTGCTGAGTGGTTGCGGTATTATTGAGTCGACAGGCTCCCACAGGAGCCTCTGAATCCAAGGTGCAAGCCGTCCTGTATTCAGTTAGCTAACATTTACTGATGGCCTTAAATGAATAAGATCTCCCTGGGTACTGGAGATTCATGGACTGAAATAACACCAGCTTTACAGCACGTACAGACAAGGCACAGGAGGGGAGCTTCTGACTTAAGCACAGTGAGGTTTAACAGGTACCATCAACTACAATTTGGAGTTCTCTTTCTGTGAATTCAGCTAACTATGGATGGAAGAGATAACATTTGTACTGATCATATGCAGGCTTCTTTCCTTGGCTAATATTCCCTACATAATATGATAAGTGCACTCAACACATTTTCGTCGTGTTAAGAATTATGAACAATATACTAATGACATGAAATATATGGAAAGATGTGCATAGGTTACATGTAAACACTACACTATTTTGTTTAAGGGATTTACACATTTCTCAGTTGGTTTCCTTGAGTGGGGCTTCTTCTAGAGTCCTGGCAGTGCTGGCAGTGGAGGCTTCTGTTGTCTTGGCACAGATCGTGTGCATGTGCGCGTGTGACGTTTATATGAGTGTTAGTCCTTGCGTGCTCATGTGGAGATCACAGGACAACTTTGAGTCAGGCTTGTTTGGCAAGTGGCCCCTCATCCAGCTTTTATCTTCCTGACTTTTTAGTATTTTTTAGCTTCCCAGTTTTTAGTATTTCAGTTAGACATGGGATGTCTAATTGAGTTGTGTTCTTTCTAGGGTGTTCCTGAAAAGAAAGTAATTCCAGCTACTGTCCCCAAGTCACCAGTTTTTGCATTGAAGAACAGGATCCGAGTGCCCACCAGAGAAGATGAGGTGACTCCCCCAGGGAGAGGGGGCCCCTTTTTTCCTTCTACATGACCACTCTGAGTCTTTACACTTAATGGGGCCCAGAGGCAGTCAGCTCTTGTCTGTAAGCCTGACACGGGTGTCTGATCATCTGCCTTGTCCCTCTAGCGCACTGTAGTGGGTGGGGCTTGGCGGTCGGTGATAGTGGGTTACAAGCTATGAGAAGAGCAGGAAAGTTGAGCATTAGAGATTCGACTGTAGAGCGTTGAGATCATGCTGTGCTTGTAACATGGTCAAGAGTTCCCTGAATTATTGTCACTGTTAGTAAAGGACCTTTAAAATCCATACCAAGCAGTTACACTGTATTGTCCTTAACACCCAAGGGTCACAAAGGTGACTAAAGGTGATGATTCATAGAATGGTAAAATGTGAACTGTCATTTTGATCATGCTAGCTTCTTATTACATCTCCCATTTTATCTATAAATATCCAGAGTTAGGGTAATTTTATAGCAGATCTCAGCATAAACCTTTTTATAGGTTCAGTTGGAACTAAAATACATGGTAATCTTAGGTTACTAGCTTGAACCCAAACAACTTACTTGGTCCTATTCTGGGTTTGGCAACCATTAATTCCAGTCACATGTTGGAGTGGAGTCTGGAGTCTGAGTCAGAGTCTAAGGTGTAAGCATGCTTACTTAGCACCTTTCTTCTGATCTTCATTTTATCTCTCTGACCTCACTTAGCTATCCCAGCATTCCTGTGAGAAATGTGAGATTTTTACAGAGTAATTGTGATAGTCATTTACCAAATGCTGTTACATTGCTTTGATCCATGATGCGGCTGCTGAATTGACACTGTCTGTCCTCGAAAGAAAAGGAAGCTAGGCCACCCAGGGCTGTGGACTTGTATTAATTAGTGGATTTTCCCACATTCTGAAGAGGGTGAGCTGGGGCCAAAGGAGGAGTCTTGCTTCTAACCCATAGTTTCTCTCTTAGGAAGAGGATAAACCAGTAGTGATAAGAGCTCAACCTGTACCTCATTATGGAGTGCCTTATAAGCCCCACATCCCAGGGGCAAGAAATGTGGAGGTATGCCCTTTCTCCTTTGACACCCGAGACAAAGAACGCCAGCTGCAGAAGGAAAAGAAAATAAAAGAAATGCAGAAGGGGGAGGTAGGTGTCTCACCTGTGTAATTTGCAGAATACAATTCTCTGATTCCTCAAATGGAACCTCTCCCCCCACCCCCACCCGTTTATTTGCTTGTTTATTTGTTTGTTTTGAGCAGTATCTGCGGTCGTCATCCTGCCTCTGCCTTCCCCTTGCAGGTACTGGGATTACAGGCATGTATCACCACACCTCACCCAGGGAACTTTTTATATAAAGAGACCATATATTTAAATATATAAAAACACTTTTGAATTTAAAAAGTATATGTATACATACTTTTTATATAAAATTACTACTAAAATCAATGCTTTTCACTGATTCTTGCAAGACCCCCCCTATAAAATATTTATTGTGCAAGAAATTAAGTAATCTGTCTGGCACAAGGAGGCTAGTGACTGCCAGTTTGGAATATTAGGAGGAAAGCTTAGGTTTTCTTTTGGGTCTAAAAAAAGGTCCGTTGCTTCTCTGCTAGGCTGTGCTGCTTTGAACGTTGACTTACTCGTCCTGTCTTTCGGGTTCATACACATATTCAGGAGTAAATATTGCTTTGTCTGTGTCTCCGTTTGCTTTCTGTTGCTGTGATAAAACCGGAAAGCATCTTGGGGGGAAAAAAAGGCTTGTTTGGCCATGTTTTTTCAGTTGAAGTTTATTCTTCCAAGATAACCCTGGCTTGTGTCAAATTGACAAAATGCCCACCAGCGTACTTGCTCAGAGACTGTTTTGGTCTCATTTGGTTTGGGGACATTGTCTCACCACGTAGTCTAGGCAGGTGTGCTGAACTCCTGGGATCTGGGCTAGAGGTGTGCGTTGCTGTGTCTGGCAAGAGTTCTTTATAGTTTCCTGTTACTCAGAGACTTGAAGGTGGGGAGGCCCTGAAGCTGTCAACAGGATCTGACATCCTCTGCAGGAGAGGTTTCCTGTCCATTGATAAAAGGCCCTTATGTTGTTCTTACTCTTATATGCTCCATTAGGTGCCCAAGTTCAAGGCACTTCCTCTGCCCCATTTTGACATTGTTAACCTGCCAGAGAAAAAGGTAAAGAATGTGACTCAGGCTGTGCCTTTCTCCTTGGAGACAGAAAAAAGAGGAGCCTACAAGGCCGAGATATGGAAGTGCCAGGTAGGAATGGGGAGCAGCTGGTTGGCTGGTTGGTTGAGGGCGTGGGTAGGTGAGTGGGCGGGCCTTTAGGTAGATTCTATACTGAAATCATCCGGGATGACAGATTTGATTATTTTAATATATTCTATGTAAACCAGGAGTCACATCCGTTTTATGTAAAAGGTCAGCTAATAGTTATTTTAGGTTTTATAGGTTACATAGGACGGCTGTCGGGCATTCCCCTCCTTTGCCCCTGTATGCATAGTTGACCCTTAGGGCATGTAAAGCCTATTCGTAATTCAAGGTGCATTTGGCCAGCAGACTGAAGTTTGTTCATGCCTGCTTTAGCAGTGCTGGGGACTGTGAGACTCCTTCTCAGTCAGGAGTTTCTGTAGGGTCTCACCTGGTTAAGTTAGTGCTTTGGTAGAAAACAGGATGGGAGAATTGATTCTCAATAAAATAGGCTGGTTTTTCAACATGGTGTGTGTTATAGTTGCCCATAATAGGTGATTAGAGACAAATGGTTGGTTATAGGTTGGTATAATTGGCATCTAACTTTGCCACCATCACTGTTCTCTGTTTAACCTCAAAACAAAAGTAAGCAGGATGTAATAGAGCCTCGGAGGCTAACTACTCGTTTGTAAGAAGTAGCGGATGGAGAGTGCCGTCTTCTCAGGCAGGCAGTCCAGGATGTGTGTCGTGGCTGCAGTAGCCGGCTGACAGACTTTCTTCTAACAGCTGGAGGAAGAGCTGAAGCAGCAGCAGAAAGCAGCTTGCTTCAAGGCTCACCCAAACACCGTCATCTTCCAAGAGCCCTTTGTTCCCAAGAAAGAGAAGAAGTCAGCTGCTGGTAGTGTTCTGTGTGCTCGTGCGGGTGGGACAGAGTGCCACGCTTTCCGGGACATACTTAGGACTCAGCTAGGGGAGAACGGCGCTGTGTCAACAAGAGATGCTTTATCTGAGGGCATGGTAGCTTTCCTCCCTCAGGCCCAGTCTTTTGTTGCCTTTGCTGGACCCCTAGCTCCCTTTGTGTTAAGTCTGTGGGACAGACTAATAGAACAGGAACCGAGGCCGATGCAGCTGGCCACACCCAAGGGGGGGCAAGTGGATGAGGGAGGGTGCCGTTCGGCAGTGTGGCAGGAGATTGGGACTCTTCCTTCTGACTCCAAGACCCTGGGTAGGAGAGTGTAGCTGCCCCACCACCCGGGGCTCTTAGACTAAATGATTTCCAGAGGCCTTTCCGACTTCTCAGCATTCTGAGTCCGTGGCGCGGCCTCGCTCCATCTTCTTCCTCGGCAGCTTCTGGTTGCTAGCCATGTCTTTCGGGTTGGCCTATTCCTAGGGCCTTATGAGTACAGCACATGCGTCAATATTGTCTTTGTTTCTATACTCAGAGAACCTTTTCAGCTGGCCACTGAGAAGAGAGCCAAGGAACGGCAGGAGTTGGAAAAGAAAATGGCTGAAATGGAGGCCTGGAAAATGCAGCAGTTGGAGGAAGCGAGGCAACAAGAAGAGGAGCAACAGAAGGAGGAGCTAGCCAGGCTTCGCAGAGAGCTGGTAACTGACCGGGCTGCATGCGCGCGCACAGCCCTGTTGTCTCTCTTCTGGTTTCTGGTGGGGCTGGGACGATCTATTCTGCATCTGCACTGACAGGGGGTGTGAGTGAGCAAACAGTGCAATGTCTCATAGGTTCACTTCAAAAATCAGCCGCCGTTTGTCCGTGGTTATTTTCTGCCCAGGTACCTGCCTATTGAGTTTGTTCCCAGTTTAAATCTGTGTCTTACAGCTGTCCTCAGTGTAGGCCAGTGGCAGTACCCTACAGCACAGTTAATCAGTGCTGATTATCACTGTGTTAGGTCGGCTCGCTCTAGGGCTAATCTTACACTCTTCAGAAGGATGGGCGGCACCTGCTTCCCAGCAGCCCTTCTTGATAATTGCTTTTGCCTTTTGTTTTGGTCTGTGATTTTGTTGAGTACTAAACGTCAATCAAACAAGCTTAAAATTTCACTCTGGCTATTTTAAAAAATATTTTAAAATTTTTGTTTTTTTAGATATGAGCATTTTGAGTGCATACATGTCTGTGTACCACGTGCATGCAGTGCCCATGGGAACCAGAAAATGGTGTCAGATCCCATTTTAAAAAGAAATTATTATTTAAGCTAGGCATAGTGGCACATTCCTTTAATCCCAGCACTCAGGGAGGCAGAGGTAGGTGATAACTGTGGGTTCGAGGCCAGCCTTGTGTGCAAAGTGAATCTAGGATAGCCAAGGCTACACAGAGAAACCCTGTCTCAAAAAAAAAACCATTGATTTTTAACTTTTTAAAGATGTATTATTTTATGCATATGAGTGCTTTGCTTGAGTGTACCTAATGCCCTCACATCAGAGGAGGGGCCACATGCCCTGGGGCTGGAGTTACAGAGTTGTGAGCCACCATGTGGGTGGTGAGAATTGAACCTGGGTCCTCTGGAGGAGCAGTCAGGGCTCTTATCCGCTGAGCCATCTCTCTAGCCTCTGGCACAAAATTTTAACTTGTAGCTTTTGTCTGCTACGGTTGAGCAAGGCCCTGTTTCTCCCTAGTAAGTTATGCTGGGGATAAGTTTGACATTCTTAGTGAGGGGCCCAGTGAGCAACAGTAGAAACCTGTTTGGGCATCACACTTCTCCATTTTACTGTGCCCTTCTTCCCCTTAAATTTGTAATTGGGATCTATAAACCTTTCCAACCATTTTCCTCTAAAAGACAAAAGGAAAGACTGAGCACATCGGTCTGTGGCATCCACCGAAGTGGTGACTTTGCTTTTCTTTCACTGCAGGTGCACAAGGCAAACCCAATCCGCAAGTACCCAGCAGTGGAGGTGAAATCGAGTGAAGTTCCCCCTGACCGTCCCTGTGTCTCCCAAATTCTCCACTCGATTCCAGTAGAAGCTGCTCTCTGTGTCACATGAGAGAGAACCTTTCTCAGACGCGTATGTGGCAACGTGCCTGAGAGCTGGGGAATGCCGGGTTTTTTAAAAATCACTTTACACAGAGACTTTGTATGACACACAACTCACTTAGGCTTTAATCACACTTCTTTCAGACACTAGAATTTCAGGTTTTGTTCTGGCACAGCTTTAACTTTCCACCTGGTCTCCCACCACCACCCTTTCTATATATGTATTTTAACCATAAAATAAAGTCTGTCGTTTTAGTCACAGTACAAATGAGAAGCAGCCCCAGGCTGTGGGATTCGTTCTTTGTTCTGTGAGGCAGGGACCCTCCTTATGGCACTAAGGAAGACAACTGCATGGACCCAGACAGCGTACAGAGGCGCTGCTGAAGCCCGGTCTGTAC
Organism: Acomys minous; assembly: GCF_964271855.1. Lineage (NCBI taxonomy): Eukaryota > Metazoa > Chordata > Mammalia > Rodentia > Muridae > Acomys > Acomys minous. Next base: position 79,684,127 of record NC_140484.1, on the reverse strand, counting down.
TCTTGCTGCTGACGATAGAAAGGCTCAGCCTACATTTTCCAACCTGACTTGAAATAACCTTTTTTTAAAAGGTCACAAGATTTTATTTGGGCTCGCTATTTTCTGGGAATGCAGTGCATCCTCCCGATGGCGAGGTGACACAGTTCAGTCTGTGACAAATAGCACAATTCGGACTGGCAGTTAAGCCTGGTCTATAACCTTCGAGGGCCTGTCCCTGTTGGTTTATGCACCCAAGCTGAGCCTCACTGGTCTAAATTGTACAACCTCCCAAAGCAGTGCCTGGCTTTTCGAGTGCTTTTGTTTGAATGTGTAGTGCGGGTGCCCTGAGAGAGCAAAGATCCCTTGGAGTTGGAGCTGCGCACATGTGAGCTTCCTTGCCAGAGCCATCCTCCAGCCCTCTGAGTGCACTCTGCTGCTAGCAGATTGGATATGGAGAGGAAGCTGAACAGAACAGGGCTCATCCTTGGGGTGCAGAAGATCCAGTTTTACCCCAGTCCTGGGGATTTTGTTGTCAATTCTTAGATCTTTCGTTTATTTCTGGCCACTTGGTATTTTCACTCCAAACGTCTTGATCCATTCTCCAGGCCTGCCTTCTGCAGTTCCAACTGCTGTGTCAGCTACCGGGGGTAGCACATCAGGCACGTCCCCATGATCCTAAAAGGACTGGTTGGTTTATTGGGGTGACCTGGCTGCTCACAGGGATATAAATAACTTTTGCAAGTGAGCACCAGTGCCGCCACCTGGGCATTCTGAGGGAGGTGGAGAGGCCCCGCCCATCTTGTTTCCTCATCCCTTCAGGCTGTATCCTAGACAGTTTCATCTTTCCATGGTAACTTGGAAGTTTTTCTGAACAAAGAACATACCCAGAGATGAAACTTCATACGTTTTCAGCTGGGCTTGGTGGTGCGTGCCTTTAACCCCAGCACCCAGGCAGACTCAGCTCCATCTCTGAGTTCAAGGCCAAGGTGAGACCCTGTTTCAAGAAAAGTAAATAAAATTTTCTACATTTGGGCATTTTATACATGTGCATACTTTCCACTGAATTTTGTTTTGTTTTGTTTTTCGAGACAAGGTTTTCCTGTGTAGTCTTGGCTGTCCTGGACTCACTTTGTAGACCAGGCTGGCCTCGAACTCACAGAGATCCACCTGCCTCTGCCTCCCCAGTGCTGGGATTAAAGGTGTGCACCACCACACCCCGCTCCTTTCCACTGAATTTTAACTTTTGTTAAAAAAAAAAAAAAGACATTGTAATTTTAGTTGTGTGTGTGAGTGAAGGTGCCTGCGTTGGCTGGAGGTGTCGGATCGCTGTGGGGATGGACTTACAGGAACAGGAACAACTCCTGTCCTCTGCAAAGCAGTCAACACTGCAGCAAATGAGCCAGAGCCGCAGCCCGAGTGTCCTGTTCGTTGCCGTCTTCATGCCTTTTATCTCTCTAGTTTATATCTAAACATATATTTTGTAATATAAACTTGAAAAAATAATTTACTGGACTTTACTAGGAAACCTGGCTAACTAACATTTTGCTGGACAATTTTGTAAAATCCCCACCATTTGACTCTGGGTTGCTGAAATTGCACAGTTTGGGGAGTGCATCTCCTGACAGTCACACCTGCGCTGTGGCTTCCCGTCCTATACTTGTACCGTCAGCCTTCCTTCTGCCCACTGCCTGGCTTTGCTCTGTAGGTTGGCTACCATTTTGGTTGCTGTTTGATTCCTTTCAGGTTCTTTTCCACGGAGTTTTCTGTCCCTGGGAAATAGAGCTGAGGGGCGGGCAGCTTGGGGTCGGTGTTGCTTGCTATAGCATTTCAGAGAGGAGACTGAATACACACAATTGTACAGTGAGATGGGCTGTGACTCAACCCACAGCTCAGTACCGAGGAGCACAGCGCTTGGAACTGAAGCTACTGCTTTTCAAGGCGGGTTATCTTGTTTTAAAATAAGTGCAACAGTAGGACTGCTCTTTGTCCACAAAATACTAATACATGCTGCATAGCCACGTAGCTGTCTTTCTTCACCTCCTGTTCTTTAGAAATAAGCTGTGTGATTGAAGTGTTTTTGTGTGAGCATTCAGCGATCAAGCATTGCATTCAGTCCCGTGTGTGTGTGTGTGTGTGTGTGTGTGTGTGTGTGTGTGTGTGTGTGTAAATTAAGTTATACTGCATTAATTTTTGTTTTTATTTTTTAAGACAGGGCCTTTATTTATAGCCCTGGCCGTCCTTGAACTTGCTCTGCAGACCAGGCTGGCCTTCAACTCAGACATATGCCTGCTTCTGCCTCCCAAGTGCTGGGATTAAAAGTGTGTACCTCCAGGTTTACTGCATTAATTTAAAATTTTTTATTTTAGAAAGCCTCTACATGCTGTGCATATGGTTCAAAGCTGTGAAGGTAGCAAGGTAACCCATCTGCTCAGGGGTGCCTGGTTTCTTGTACTCTTCCCCTGCCGCTCTATACACACACACACACACACACACACACACACACACACAAACACACGTTCCCACCTCTGCCTTTATTTTTATATACACATCGCATCCTCTGCTCCTTACTCTTTTCACTGCCTGTGGCTTTGAGTGGCGGAACGCCTGCCCTACCCTGAGCTTGTCCTGGCTTCCGGAGCATGAAGGCTCATGGGAATCTAGCAAGGTGGCTGTCGGGAAGCCCAGGGGCAGGTCAGCGGCTGTTCTTGGCTTGGCTTTGTTGAGCCTCAGGGACTTGCTCATTATTAGCTGGACAGCCAGCTTGCACCTTCGTTTCCTGTTAGAGAAATTTAACCTGCTTTTTGACCTCACTGTGTAGCTCAGGCTGGCCTTGAACTCATGATCCTGCCTTCACCTCCCAAGGTCTAGGATTACTAGTGCGTACCTCCGGGCCACCTCCAGCATTACTCTTTTCAATTTCGTAGAAGCCTCTGGGGGAAGTTTCTCAATGCTGACAGTAGCAGTTAAAAAAGCTGTGAGCCACGTGGCTAGGCTCCTGTTTCTGCAGGGGCTGAGTTTCAGTCTGGTGGTGTGGTGGCTCCCTAGGAGCTGGGCAACACTCTGAAGCCTGAGCTGGCTGCGGCCTCACAGCCTGCTGGGATGCTCATTTTAGGCAACATATAAAGTTTCCTGGAGACAGGACAAACCCAGGCCTATGGAAAGAGCAGGAAGGTTAAAGTGTGTAGTACTTTGAGCAGTGACGAAGGTGTAACCAAGGAGCTGACATATTTGCTCCAAGGCCAAGAATTCCAGGACAATTTGTTACTAAGTTAAAGCCAATGCAGTTGCTACAGAAAAGATGTGTAAAGGCATGGGCCCCTTATTTTCTCTGCCTTCTTACATACCCACTGTCTAGGAGCGCTCTCTCTCTCTCTCTCTCTCTCTCTCTCTCTCTCTCTCTCTCTCTCTCTCTCTCTCTGTGTGTGTGTGTGTGTGTTTGTGTGTGTGTGTGTGTGTGGGCATTGCTGACATTGCAAACGGGCTGGTGGGATTTGCTCTTTACTGCCTTGCATGACAGAAGCTGAGCTCGGGTCAAGCCATAACTTGTAGGTTGTGGTCCTAGGCTCCCTGAAAGCAGTGTACAGATACTGCCGTTCACTTTGAGAACTTGTGGTTGCAGGGTCAGGCAGGCTGGAGGAGATTTAGGCTTCTCAGGAAAGATGCCAGCTTGGAGGCACCAATTGCCTTTTTCTTCTTGGGAGGGGGGAAGACTGGACAGGGAATACAAGCCCTTCCTGATGGGCAGACCCTGGATTTACTAAGGAGCTGCCATTCCCAGCACTGTGGGCAGGTGTGTGAACATGCCAAGAACTGTGGCCAAGGGCCATTGGCCAGCTTGTTTGGGTTTCAGCAGCATTCTCGGGTCTTCTTTCAGGAGCAAAGGTCAGAGAGGCTCTCAGCATGCCAGGCTACTAAACAGTAAACGTGAGGAGCAGTGTGGGGCCACACTGCTTAACATGCTTGGTCAGGGGAGAGGATTCTCCAGGCTCCTGCTGACTTCCTGTCAGCCACTGCACAGAGCTGCTGTACTCCCACGGCGTCTTGAGTCTGTTTCTGTGTAGTATAAAGTCTCCCCATGCCTCCCTCCCCCGGCTCCTTTATACTACACACGCACACTTTATAAATACCAATTCTAACAGCAGCACACGACTCCATCCTTCTGAGTTTGTTTCTCCCTGGTGAAAATGTTTGCTTTGGGAAGGGTTGTTCTGGGCTCTATTTATAGACAGTATTGCCCCATTTGCCTCCCCTTAATATGTCATGTCTATATCAACTTTAATCTTTTCTAACCACCTGCCAGTTTACCTTGTAAGTAAAATATAAGATGGGAGGGGGGTAGGGGGGCAGCGGGGAGAGGGAGGGAAGAGGGGAGGGAGGGAAGCCCTCCAAAGGGATTGGGCTGCCGATAGCATACTTGGTAAGCTACTTGCCTTGCAAGCATGGGCACTTGAGTTCAATCCCCAGAAGCCATGGGAAATAAGCCAAGTGCAGTTGTGAACCCTTGTAATTGGGGTGTTGAGGAGGTGTAGGCAAGCAGATTTCTGGGGCTTGCAGGCCAGCCAGCCTAGCCTAACTGGTGAGTTCTAGGTCAGTAAGACTGTGTCTCAAATAAATAAGTAAAGTGGTGGGGCTGGACTTAGCAGAAGGCTTAGTGGGTAAAGGTGCCTCCTGCCAAGCCCTATGACCTGAGTTCAATTCCAGGGACCCCCATGGTAGAAAGAGGGAACAGACTTCCCCAACGTATTCTTAGGTCTTGCTCGACATATGCGACGATACACATACATACACAATAAGTAAATAAATATAATAGTACTTTTAAAAGGATAGAAAAAAGAGATCCTTTAAAAAATAATAAGGTAAAGAGTGCCCCAAGGAACAATACCCACCATTGTCCTCTGGCCTTCACATACACACACATGCTCCCAGACACACACAAAGATGTGTACCTGTGTGCATACACAAAAACACAGTTTCCCATAAAAGCTGCAGATAGGGATAAGGGAAAATGGTAATGAGCTCGTTCTCCAATCCTGAGACCTGAATCTGCCCCAGCACTTGTGGAAAAAGCCAGACACCAAGGGAGAAAGGCAGATCCTGGAGCTCAATAAGGCGGAGAGTGACTGAGGACACCTGACATTGGCACCTGGCCTTCACACACATGTACATGCACCCACATGTACCTGTACACATAACTGACAAAGCACAGGCAGTAATGTTATTCTGGCATGCGTGCTTATTTGCAAGTTATTTATATATATATATATATATATATATATATATATATATATATAGTGTGTGTGTGTGTGTGTGTGTGTGTGTGTGTGTAGAAAGCTGCTTTGAGCTAATGTGTCAGTCTAACTGACATTCATGCCCAGCAAAAACAAAACAAAAATGTATTGGCACTTAGATGAGCCTTCCTGGAAATAATTTTAGCTGTGTTTTAAACCCTTGTGACTCCTATTTTCAAGTTGATGTTCACACTGGTCCTGTTGGCCCGAAGCCTTCAGGTCAGATTTGAAAGGAGAAAGTTCTTAGTCTTCCTTACCCGGGGGCTGTGATGTGAAAGTGTGGGAGGGAGATTATAATGTCCCTTCTGTTCTTGACAAGTGACAACCTTGAATGCATCATTCCTCTTTTCAGAGTCTCTACCTCTGTCAAGTAAAGCTGAGCCAGGACAATGCCTGAGGCTCCTTTCATCTTAACCAACTTCCCAGTTTCCCATGGTGATCTCCTTAGCCGCCACTGGCCACGTTCATGCTTGTGTCCTTCTCTTGCCCGCTGCTGATCTGCAGGAACCCCTCCAGCCCCAGCCCTGCTTTCCCACGTGTTGGAGGCCAGGGTGCGATCTTGTGGAGGACTTTCCAAGGGTTGTTCTGGAAGCGGAAATCTAGCCCAGATCGCTCCAGGGGACTAATCCCTGAATAATGTTGTCCTCTGACACACACACATATTTTCTGATGTTTCTCTTGACCTTGGAACTGGTTAAAGACTGCACGGAATGTTCAATTATTAACAGACTCCATAAAGCTATCCCTGCTCCATCCAAAATGTGATTTTTTTTTTGAAGTGGTCCTTCTGTCGGTGGTGATTTAGGATATCACAGTAAAACTGACACCTCATCTTTCTCCTTTTTATTTCTTCCCACTGCACTTCGCTTTTTATGGCCTAGGTGGCCGAGGGGCCCAGTTGCTTAGTATCCTTGTACAAAGTCCAGGAAGAACATGGAATAGTTAAATCAACCTAACGCTAGGGAATTGGGGGTTGCTCCTTTGGCCTCATGGCCTTGAGCATTACATTTGAGTTCTCCAGACTTCAATGTCATCTTAGTTGAAGCAGCAGAAGTTCAGGGTGTAGTTCAGTTGGTAGGGTACTTGCCTAGCATGCACAAAGCCCTAGGTTCAATTCCCAGCCTCTGTATTAAACCAGGCATGGTGACAAATGCCTGTAATCCCAGCACTGGGGACGCGGGGACCAGGAGAAGCAGAAGTTCAAGGTCATCTTTGGGCTGTAGCAAGCTTGAAGCAAGCTTGGCTAAAGACTCTGTCTCAAAAAGAAAAGATGACAATGAGGAGGAAAATGTTGGAACGATGTGTCCCAACTGGGCCTTTCCGTCCCCCTTCAAGGAGGAACGTTTCTCAGCTCTGAAGTGACCCCGAGCACTGTGGGCACGGATGGCGGCTGTTAGCTTCTGTGGCCGTGACCATACCTGAGTCAATCGACATGTGCCACCAGCAGAGGCCAGAAGCCCCTGATGCTAACCCTTTGGTGAACAGCCTGCCGGGCAGGCTCAGTGGCCTCTAGTTAGCAGCCAACTAAGGAAACCAGGAGAAGGCTCACGAGAATTCACACAAGTGAGAGGAGCTGGGGACAGGCATGAGCTGAGTGGGTGGCAAGCTGTCCCACTGTCTTGGTGGCTCCCTGAGCTTCGTTGGGACTGCTCTCGGCTTCCTTGTATTTGCACATTGGCCTTTCCCTCTTTTTTAAAGTTTGTAGGGAGGTGATGGGAGACCAATGCAGGAAGCAGTTAGCATGGCTGGACGGTGAGGTGAGTGGCTGTGGTTCCTTCCAGGAACCGACACTGTTGTCTGCTGCCACAGGCTTCCCGGAAAAGGGAGGGGGAGGCTCAGTATCTTCTTGGCCTGAGGACTTTCTCCATGAAGCCACAGAATGCCCATCACCCAGAGCTAGAAGTACAAACTCACCATCCTCATTGTGAGCCCAGTGAATCAGACACCCTTGGTATGGGCCCAGGCTCCTGTGTTTTCATAAGGCCTCCATTGGAGGGGGTTGCATACCTAACTGTGGGGACTACTGTGCCAGGGAAAAGACCTGCTGATCCTGACTCAGGTTCCCGGAGAGCTGCCAGCTACTCTCTCATGTGACCCTAAGTGCCCAAGCTAATCAGAAACCCTCAGGTTGAGCACGCTTTCCTGCCTCCCCCATGCCCTAGGGAGTTTCCCTGTCCAGTGGTTCCTGTTGCTGAGTTCCTTGAGTGGGTGTTTGTCTCTTCAGTAAGACTGACTGGAAGGATGATGGGGCACAGATGCCTTTCCACAGGTCCTCCCAACAAGTCACGTGACAGACCAGTGGGGTGTTTTTCTTTTTTTTTTTTTTTAATTTTAATTTTTTAAAATTTTATTTTATTAATTTATTCATATTACATCTCAATGGTTATCCCCTCTCTTGTATCCTCCCATTCCTCCCTCCCTCTCCTCCCCTATGACTGTGACTGAGGGGGACTTCCTCCCCCTGTATATGCTCATAGGGTATCAAGTCTCTTCTTGGTAATGTTTTTCTTTTAATGTCACTGGAACTGACAAAGTGTGTAACCCTAAAGTATCTTGAGAAGAGCATGTGCGTGGGTGTGGGTATCTTCGGGGGCTCCCAGAGGGTGGATCCTAGCTCTCTGCTGCTTGTGAGATGGGGCTCCCACTGACCTCAGCCTTGTGTGCGTGTTGGGGGGTGAGGGGCAGTTCAAGACAGCCAAGGCTACACAGAGAAACCCTGTCTCAAAAAACAAACAAACAAACAAATACACAATATTGAATATTAGCTATAATAAGAATTTCTTCTAGAAGGTTGGTTTTGTTTACCCCCCCCCATCCCCAGGGTTTTTCTATATAGTTCTGGCTGTTCTGGAACTCACTGTGTAGACCGGGCTGGCTTCAAACTTACAGAAGTGTACCTGCCTCTCCCTCCCGAGTGCTGTGATTAAAGGCGTGCACCACCACCACCCGGCCATAAAATTTACTTTTTATAGGCATTTAGAGAAAGGTAGGGGTGTGTGTGTGTGAGAGAGAGAGAGACAGACAGACAGACAGACAGACAGACAGACAGACAGACAAGGATTTACTATATAGCTCTGGCACTCATTAAGTAGACCAGGTTGGACTCAAACTCATAGAGACGACCTGCTTCTATCTTCTGTGGTGTGATTAAAGGAATGCTTCAGCACACTCAGCTTAAAGTTTAAAAAAAATTTACTTGTGTTTGTGTGAGTGTATGCGGCACAACCCACATGAAGGTAGAATAGCCCCCAGGGGTCAGGTCTCTCCTTTCATAGGTACCAGGAACGGAGTGCACACAGGTTCTCAGGAGTCGTAGCAAAAGCCATTACACTGAGCCATCCCATCTATCCTAAGAGAAGGGATAGCATTTAAGAAAAAAAGATTTATTAGGCTGGGCGTGATGGCACACGCCTTTAATTCCTGCACTCAGGAGGCAGAGGCAGGCGTATTGCTGTGAGTTCAAGGCCAGCCTGGTCTACAAAGTGAGTCCAGGACAGTCAAGGCTGCACAGAGAAATACTGTCTCAGAAAACAACAACAACAACAACAACAACAACAACAAAAGATTTATTGATTAAGTATACAGTTTTTTGCTTGCATGTCCCCTGCACACCAGAAGAGGGCACCAGATCTCATTATAGGTGGTTGTGAGCCACCATGTGGTTGCTGGGAATTGATCTTGGGACCTTTGGAAGAGCAGGCAGTGCTCTTAACCTCTGAGCCACCTCTCCAGCCCGAGAAGAGATAACTTTTATACAAACATTATTGTTATCTTTCAAGAGAGACTCCCTTTTTCTTTTCTTGAGACAGGGTCTTGCTATGTTAGCCATAGCTGGCCTGGACCTTGCTGTGTAGACCAAGCTGGCCTCTAGCTTGTGTAGAGTTTTCCTGTCTCTATCTTTGAGTGCTGAGGATTGCAGGCATTGTGCCGGACGCCTGTCACAGGGTGCTTTCTAGGACAAACAGGCTAGGCAATTATTTGTCAGTGAGCATGGCCTTGAGGCTACTTAGACGGCTTCAGCTATTTTGTTACCTAGATAGAGCTAGAGCAGGGTGGAGCCATGTGTGTTAAAGTCACTAGGTTTGCTGCACACAGTGGAATGCAGTTTTGTTGGCAGAGGGGCTTGGCTTGTATTTCTGACTTGTTCCTGCCTTTTGCTTATTCTGCATGTTGTGGCTTCGATGTGTATGAAGTGCTTTTGTTCAAAGGTGCCTAAGAAGTTTTTTGTTTTGTTTTCTTTTCTTCTCCCCCTCGATGTTAGAGATCAAACTCACATTCTCATGTGTACTAAGTTTGCTTTTCACCACTGAGCTACACCTGTAGCCTAGGAAGAGAATTTTCCTAAAATATTTCTAAGGAATCAAAACCTATACTTGGCAAAACTGTGTCTCACCCTGTATGCGTAAGATACTCTGCTAAGCACACTGATATGCACAACTTTGAGACTGGCTTTTGTCTTGAGAACCTGCAGTCTGCCAAGAGAAGTGATTATGGAGTTAGCTGATACAAAGGTGGGCGTTCACTGTTCTAGAGGGAACACGGCCAACACTGTGGCGTGGAATTATTTATATGTAACGGGTGGACACTTGCATAGTAAGTATTTACAGATTTAGTTGAACTTGGGTAAAGATTGATAGGTGTAAAAGTTAATGATGTGTTCTAGAAATTAGGTTATTAGGCAGAGCGAGCATAGAAAGGTGGAGGAAGGCTTAGAAATAAGAAAATGACAGATTGAGGGAAAATTAATAATGAATGCGGCATCCAGTACTGGAGGGCATATTGTAGGTACTCATCTAACTTAGCCTTTTCTTTAAGCCGAGCAGCTGCCTTTAATCTCAGCACTCCAAGGCAGAGGCAGGTGCATCACCGTGAGTTGGAGCCCAGCCTGGTCTACAAAGTGAGTCCAGGACAGCCAGAGTGACACAGAGAAACCCAGTCTCAGGGGGAAAAAAAAAAGAAGAGGAAAACGTTTGTTCCTTTATTTATCTGTGTGGGTGTGCATGCATGCCTCAGCGTATGTATGGGGGTCAGAGGACAGCTTAGAGGAGTCAGTTTTCTCTCTTGCCACCATGTGGCTTTTAGAGATCAAACTAGGTTATAAGACTTGGTGGCAGGTACTTTTACCCACTGAGCCATCTCACTAGCTCTTTTTTTCTCATTCCAAAATCAAAAGCAACCTCCCAGACAACTAACTTTAATAGGTTGATTTGAAAAAAAGCCATGGATTTACCAGATGACCTCCCCCGCACCTCTGTTTTGTTTTTTTTTAAAGATTTATTTATTTAAGTATACAGTGTTTCACCTTCATATATGCCTGCATACCAGAAGAGGGTACCAGATTTCACTATAGATGGTTGGAAGCCACCATGTGGTTGCTGGGAATTGAACTCAGGACCTTTGGAAGAACAGGCAGTGCTCTTAACCTCTGAGCCATCTCTCCAGCCCTCTGTTTTGTTTCTTGAGATAGGGTTTCTCTGTGTAGTTCTGGCTAACCTGGAGCTCACTCTAGGCCAGGGTCATGTTGAACTCACAGAGATCTGCTTGCTTCTGCCTCCTGAGTGCTGGGATTACAGACATGCACCTGCCATGCCCTGCCCTAGATGATTTTCTAAATTGGAAATATGAAACAGAAGTACTTGGTAGGGATCAATACTTAATATTTATGTGGAAACCTAATTTGTGTAACCATTTCTTTCCTCAGAGGGCGATCTATTGAGTAGAGTGTTCGAATCCTGGGAAGAGCCTGTTCTCCTGCACTAGTGGAGCAATGTCACAAGTCACAACTACTTACTCTTTCGATGCTCCCACTGACTTTATCAATTTTTTATCTTTGGATGCTGAACAAGAGACTGAAAATGTAGACTCATGGTTTGGTAAGTGGCTACTTTCTCTGCTTTCCCCCGCCCCCAGTGTTTCAGGATTGGGTTTCCCTGTGTGTAGCCCTGGCAACCCTGGAACTTGCTCTTTTGAATTCAAAGATCAGCTGCCTGTGCCTTCCCAAAGCACTGTGGTTAAAGGCACGTGCTGCTGTGCTGCTGTTTCTCTGTCATGTGAAGGGTTGGTCCTGTCGCGGAGGCCATGTCACGAGCAGAAGAAGGGCTGGAAGGACGGCTCAGCAGGTAGCAGCACTGACTCTGTTTCCCAAACCAGCTCTGGCAGCTCACAGCTGTCTATGGCTCCAGTCTCAGAGAATCCAGTCTCCTCCTCAGACCTCCGCAGGCCGCAAGCATGCACATGGTGCACAGACACATATGTGGGCGAAATACCCACACACATAAAAATAAATTAGTAAAACCAAACAAATTAACAAACAAGATACTGCAAAAATGTACCTGGACTACACATTCTTTTCCACACCTTCTCACCCATGATTTAATAGAAAACAGCTAACTTTCGAAGCACAGAAGTCTGTTCATATTTGAAATTAGGTTTTTTGAGACAAGGTTTCAGACCGTAGCCCAGACTGGCCTAGAGCTCTGGGCCATCTCTCTGCCTCAGGCTCAGAAGCGCTGTGTTAACAGCTGTGAGCAACCAGGCCAAACTTTTCTTTCTTGATTTTTTTTTCTTCCTTCCTTCCTTCCCTTCCTTCCTTTTTCTTTCTTTCTTTCTTTCTTTCTTTCTTTCTTTCTTTCTTTCTTTTTTTCTTTCTTTCTTCCCCAAGACAGAGTTTCTCTTGTAGTCTTGGTTTTCCTGGACACGTTTTCTACACCAGGGCTGGCCTTGACTCACAGAGATCCACCTGCCTCTGTCTCCAGAGTGCTAGGATTAAAGGCATGCGCCACCACTCCTAGCCATCCTTTCTTTCTTGGTTTTGTTTGTTTGTTTGTTTTTTGAGACAGCAGCAATGAACAAGGATGTAACCTTGGCTGTCCTAGACTCTCTTTGTAGATCAGGCTGGTCCTAGAACTCACAGAGATTTGCCTGTGTCTGCCTCCTAAGGGCTGGGATTGAAGGTGCATACCACCACTTCTCAGCTACTTTTTCTTCCTTCCTTCCTTTCTTTCTTTCTTTCTTTTTCTTTCTTTCTCTAAGATTTATTTATTATTCATACAGTATTCTGCCTGCATTGAGCCTGAACACCAGAAGAGGGCACCAGATCTCATTATAGATGGTTGTGAGCCACCATGTGGTTGCTGGGAATTGAACACAGGACCTTTGGAAGAACAGTGCTCTTAATATCTGAGCCACCTCTCCAGCCCCTAGTTTTTCTTTCTTTCGTTCTTTCTTTCTTTTTTTTTTTATAACAAGATGGAAACATCTTTACTCATAATTTAAGATTACAATACAGTTCCACAGAAACAGAAGGGAAAAAAGATAATTCCAAAAAATACGGATTTTTGTGTTGTCTTTGGTGAATAGTTCTTTTGCAGGAGCCATCTCGCCAGCGCCCACCTTGTAGGTGTTACTCTGACATAACCTTGGGATAAGTGAATCCAGTGTCTGATGAGGCTTCTTCATCTTATCCTTTCTCTTGTCTCCACCTTCATTAAGAGACATTAACATTAATATGTGGTAAGAACAAAATGAGCATTGTAGCTGCACTTAAAATACAGTGTCCAAATGAGACAGTGTCTGGTAGTTTCTTGGGAAAGGAGTTGAGTGTTACTCGAGAGAGAGGGCTCTGTTGAAGGAAGGGTAGATCAGAGGGCCTGCTGTCCCAGAGAGGTCTGTCCATGCCGCACAGCACTGTAGCCCAAAGGTACCGCCGGCTGTCGGAAGGTTTCTTTTAACAAGTTTTCTTTATGCCCTAATATCCACAGAAAGGAGCCGTTAGCATATCAGTGTGATTCCATACAGAGTCTGGAAGGAAAAAAATAATAATTCTGAACTTAGAAAACCATCTTAGGTGTAGTGTACTCTTTCTTTTTTTCTTTCAGCTTTTCACAAGGTTATAATCAGAATCGACTGTGAGTAGTGTAGTTGTTCAGGGGTGCTGTGCTCCCCCAGCCTGACAGTGTGCTGCTGTGGGGACAGATTGTTTTTGTACCAGCTTTAGTCACAGCAGAGCCCAGGATAAAACTTGCTGAGAAAACGTTGCTCTTCTCCACTCTCAAACACCCCACACTCTATGAATATAAACTGTCCCTTGTGCTCTTGCAGTTCCTGGTGGCCAAAATTCTTCAAGGGCAGCACGATGTGTTTACATGGTAGATAAGGCCAGCTAATGTCGGTGTGGCCCTCCCTGTGTCTTAACAATGGTACAGAATCTGCAACTTTCCTTCTCTGTAAGACACTAGGTGTTGCAAGTCTTCGGGATAGATTTTGCAGTCTGTTCCTGACCTATAACGCACAGTGCTAGACTGTGGTTTTGCTAACCGTGCTGGAAAGGGACTCTACTCCCCATTTTAATATGTGATTCCCCTTTGCTTAGCTTCCTGACTGGTTGTTTCACAGACTAGAAGGCCAACCTGGAGAACAGGTTTCTCGGGAGGAATGGAATAGGAGAGCCTTTTCAGGGCAAAGCTTCCCTGAGGACAGCCACGCTTCAGCAAGGCTCTGGCACACCTTTGAAGGCACGTAAGGAGAAACAGCTTACAGGGGAGCCTTGAGGGAAGCCGATGGCGACTAGAGCTGCAAGTCCCAGAGACTGTCATTTTGGTTTGTTAGTGAAATGGATGACTTCAGTTCATAGTGAATGTAGTAACAAACCATGGCTTTCCTGAGACAAGGTTCTGTGTGAGGCTCCAACTGTCCGCAGATTTGCCCTGTTTCCTATACTCTCACATGCTAAGACTGTAGGCACCACCATATCTGACTGTACTTTTTTATGTGCCTTTATTTATTTGCTGGTTTTTTTTAAGCTGTTTTTTTTTTTTTCTTTTTACTTTTTGCTATGCTGGTGATTTAATGTAGGGCTTTGAGAATGGTGGGCAAATGCTTTACTACTGGGCTGCATCTAGTCCTTAGTTTATGAGTTTTAAAAACAAATTTTCTTCCTTTTTGGGGGGGGGGCGTGTTAAAGACAGGGTTCCTTTGTGTATCCCCGGCTGTCCTGGACTCTCTTTGTAGACCAGCCTGGCCTCGAACTCAAAGATCCGCCTGCCTCTGCCTCCCAAGGGCTGGGATTAGAGGCGTGGGCCACCACACCTGGCTTTATGTTTTCTTTTTAAACTACTGAATCTATTCGTGCTGCCATTGTGTGCGTCAGTGTAGGGTCATCTACTGGAGCAGCCCTGCGGAAAAGTGACGTTCCCTCTCCCGGCAGCTGTTGGCTGCCTGGGGTGGACTCCATGACCCACTTCTTCCTCCATGCTGAGGCTTCGTCTGGCTTGATCTTGGTCTTGGTCTGGTGCATAAAATCCTAGCTACTAGGAGTTCATGTGTGCAGCTGCTCTGTCCTATCTGCACAGATGTGGTCTCACTGTAGTCTTCCACTGCCTCTGGCTCTTACCCCTTATTCTGTGTTGATCCCTGAGCCTTTGAGGCAGTGGTGTGAGGCCCCGTTTAGATCTGAACAAAAACAAAAACAAAACAAAAAAAAGTCTAAGGTTTTGGACATAACAGTTTGGTTTGACTATTCCACCATTACTTTTAGATTATAACATTGTACCACATAAAATATTATAAGTAGTCAATTTACAAAACTTAAAAATAGAGTTGGGTTTGGAGGTACATGCCTTTAATCCCAGCACCTGGAAGGCAGAAGCAGACAGATATGAGTTTGAGGCCAGCCTGTTGTACAGAGAGCAAAGCCACACAGAGAAACCCTGGCTCAAAAAAACCAAAAGATGAATAGAAAATAATTTGAGGCTTATATATTGTATCAATTAAATATGAAGCAATTTAAAGTTATGAGGAAGCAGATGCGGGCTCGACATGAAGCTTTGTAGGCAGCATTTACTACCATGTGCAAAGCTTAATTTAAATTCCTGTGCCACACACACCAGCTGGGGTGCTGCAGAGCCAAACTCTCAGCACCAGGGAGGTGGAGGCAAAACAAACACAAGCTCAAGGTCATCCTAGGCTCGTGCAAGATAAGCCTATGCTACAAAAACAAACAAGGATGGCATTGAAAAGCTTTTTGCTATTTAATTTCAGATATAAAATTGGCGATAAGCATTTTTGGGAGGGAGGAATTTCGAGACAGAGTTTCTCTGTGTAGCCTTGGCTGTCCTGAACTCGCTTTGTAGACCAGGCTGGCCTCGAACTCACAGGGACCCACCTGCCTCTGCCTCCCGAGTGCTGGGATTACAGGAGTGTGCCACCACGCCCGGCTAGATATCTTTTTTGTTTTGTTTTGTTTTTCGAGACAGGATTTCTTTGTGTAGCCCTGGCTGTCCTGTTATCACTTTGTAGACCAGGCTGGCCTCACACTCACATCGATAGATACACCTGCCTCTGCCTCCAGAGTTCTGGGATTAAAGGAGTGCACAACTATGTCTGGCTCTGGCAATAAATATAAACCATTATCTACTAAAGCATAAATAAGACTGTTCAGAAAACCTTGAAATCATCTCTTGGCAAGTGAATAAACTACACCCCACAGTTGATTGCCCGCTATGATCAGGTACACTTACTGGGTAAAGGCAAAGAAGCGCAAGGAGGCCTGTCCGCCGAGGTGGTGAGAGCCTGCACTCATCCTGTGCTGTGTGTGGATTTTAAACTAGCGTCTGTGCTCCCTGCTTACCATCTCCGTACCCTTCAGGTCACAGGCAACTTTTAAGAGTTTCCCAGATGGCTGTGTGCCGACTGGCTTGATGACAGACCTATTTCTAACATAGTGTACTTACTCGGGAGCTTACTCTGGGGAGGAATTTACCTTGCAGGTGGGGCAGCAGACACAGCATGCCTGCCCTTGGCTTTCTCCAGGCCTTCTCCTTCACCCTTTCTTGAAGTAGCTGGAACACTGCCTTCTTCCTCTTCCTCCGGTTTCTTTTTATGAGCACTTGAGTTCAAAATGAACAGAAAATAAATTTCAATTTTCACCCTCATTTTGGGGGCTAACAAGATGACTGAACCACAGGGTTCTTCAGTGGCATCATCAGCTCACGCACAGAAGTGCTCCAGCAGGTCAGCCACGCGGGCTGGCCAGGCACCCAGTGGTGTTTCAGGATATACAGTAATTCTCTCCTCACTCAAATACAGAAGGCAGTGGACAGCCTTCCTGATAGCTACGCCAGCTGTTCCTTCGGGAGCAGCAGCAGTGGACCCAGCTACAAATAAGTATTGTTCTTGCTTCAGCAGCCTCTGCTACAACTGAGAGATTCAAGTGACAACCCCAACAACTCAGATAAAATGTAAGACACAGGCTCTACGGAAGGCCTCACTTTCCTCAATGAATGCTAGCCTGCATCCCTTACAATATACTCTCTTGGGCATGGATAGGTCTAAAGATAACTGCAGTTACCATCTGATAATGAAGCTTAAGCAAAGTAAAAAAAAAAGAAGCTAAGAGCCAACCAAAGCCAGCGGCAGGCTAGTCCTGACCTCTGTGCAGGACACACATTATTCAGACACCTTAAGAGCATTCCTTGCAGTGAAACACATGCCAGTTACAAAACAGTAATAAGCACGGCCACACAGTCTGCGCGGTCACTACCACAGGAGGGCACTTCACGACAAACCTGTAAACAAGATCTGAGTACCTTCCAGAAGGGACACAGCTAACAGCTCCCCTGACCAAAGCTATGGCCTTGGAGTTTCCCAATCTACAGGGACACCAAGCCGCCTGCAGATGGACGCCCTGGTAGTTTTACTGTATAAGTCCTGACTCCCAATTCAGGAGAGAAACCCAGCACACAGGAGGGAGTCGCAAGACAACAGGAAGCAGCCTGCTCTACTTACACCTTCATCCTCTTGTTAAGCAGGCTATCACCATCAGAAGTGGCATGTCTCTTTGCTTTCATTACAACAAGGGCAACATGGTTTTTTTCTTTCTGCTCCAACTCCTTCTGAGCAGAGAGTCTAACAGATCTCCTATGGTGGAATTGATACAACATATCTTCTGATGAATGCATTCACTAGAGATATGCAAATATTCTCCAGACGGTAACAGTATGTCAACTACAAGGACAATAAAACATCTGTTTTCCATTTCT
Organism: Acomys minous; assembly: GCF_964271855.1. Lineage (NCBI taxonomy): Eukaryota > Metazoa > Chordata > Mammalia > Rodentia > Muridae > Acomys > Acomys minous. The sequence goes on along the minus strand of NC_140484.1, from coordinate 79,666,822 downwards.
AGTAATCTAATGTTTGTGAAAATTTGTCACTTACGACCATAAAAGTCTGATATTCAAATATGCTGGTGGTTTATAATTTAGACCAATAAAACTGACTTTTTAAAACACCAACAAAACAGACTAAATATATTATCCTCTCAGCATTCAGGAAAGCTTAAGAACCCGGGGTGTGGTACCTGCCTCTAATCCTAGCGTTTAGGAGTGAAGGGCCAAGCATGGTGGCACGCCCTACAGGGGCAGGCAGATCTCGAGTTCAAGAGAATGAGTTCCACCTTGTCTCGAAAAACACGAACAAAAAGAGGTAGAGTTTGAGGTTAGTTCTTGGCTACACAGTGAGGACCTGCCTCAGTTTTTAAAAGAAAACACTAAAATATCTGTGACTGAGGACTGGGTATAGATGAGTGTAGAAGACCTGCCCAGCAAGGACAAGGAACCAAGACTTACTTCCCCGGGGAGGAGGGAAAGAACACAGAAGAGAGTGGGAGGGATAAGATAAAATATAAACACAGAAAAAGGGAAATAGAATAATAGCAAAAAAGGCCCATGACCAGGAAACAAAGCAGGGATTCCAGGACAGCCAGGGCTACACAGAGAAACTCTGTCTCAAAAAACTAAAAATAAAACAATATCAACACGCAAAAAAGGAATGAACAAGTTTGAACAAGCAATTCAGTGTCTAAAGCACCTACCTATAAAGTAAAGTGGCAAGCTACAATCCAGAATCACTGAGTGAACATAGGAGTCCACAGCCCCACCACACAAGGCCGGGGAGTTCCTCTACCGTTTGAGCAGCACCAGGAACACCCACTGCTGTGGCCCTACTCTTACCTCTGAGGCTGGACAGGAGTATTTCCTGATACAGTTCCCTTAGCATTCAGAGAAGAGCAGTCATTTGATGGAATGGATTGGTTCTGAAGATTTTCCTTTTCTGTCTCTTTATAGTAAGTGTTCTCAACTATGAGAGACCAAAAACCTAGTCAGACTTCTATAGAAGTGTACTAAAATATTCACTAATTAAAAGGTTAGCTAGGTGGTGGTGATGCAAGTCATTAATCCCAGCACTCAGGAGGCAGAGGAGTTCAAGGCCAGCCTGTTATACAGAGTAAGTTCCAGGACAGCCAGGGTTTTGCAGAGAAACCCTGTCTCCAAAAGAAAAAAAAGGTTAAATGGTAGGGCTAGAGCGATACTCAACAGTTAAAACCACTAGCTGCTCTTCCAGACACCTGGCTTACATTTCCAGCACCCACATGACGACTCATAACTGTCTGTAACATCGGTTCCAAGCAAGCTGACATCTTCTGGCTTTTGCAGGCAGGATGTACAATACCCAGAGACATAAAATAAAATTTTAAAAATTGAAAAGTTTAAATGGAGTTCCCCTGTAGCAGGGGACAGTGTCTCTCCAGACACCATAAGATATCAGATTGAACGTACAGAACCACATCTACATTATCTCTTCTCATGCATTTGTCAGTGGGTTTCCTGTAGGTCCCATGCAAAACCATACTCCAGGCTATTGCCACTGCTCTTAGCTCTGAGCCCTGCGCCACCCCCCGGCCCCCTGAAGTTGACACTAAGACCCTGAAGACACCACACACTTGAGTCATAGAACATGGAGAAAATCGAGCTGTTATCAACCTGGGAGCCCCAACCCTACTAGCTGGCTTTCCCAGTGCTGAAGGGGAAGCAGTGTGAACCCTGCCAGCTGCAGTAACAATTGCCCTGGCAAGACACGCCCACCACTGCAACAGTGACAGAAATGTTAGGAGAATAACCAGCCACTTTCTGATTGCACTTAAAGCCCATCCAGAAAATGGAATTCATACCTGGCACCATTAGCAGGTCCAAAAACCTGTGGCTAGGGAGGCTTGGGGAGAGCCTACCACTACTACTATTCTGCTAAGTGGACATAGTATTTAACTGCCCCCTAGGTACTTATCTTTATACCCATAGGTTAATGCCTCATCCAAAACTCAGAGAGGCTTCTTTTTTGCAATGGATAGCAATTAGCACAGAGACTCAGAACTGGTCAATGTGTAGAGAACAAGAGATCGTAGACTGTTCAGATCTAAACGGGGCCTCACACCACTGCCTCAAAGGCTCAGGGATCAACACAGAATAAGGGGTAAGAGCCAGAGGCAGTGGAAGACTACAGTGAGACCACATCTGTGCAGATAGGACAGAGCAGCTGCACACATGAACTCCTAGTAGCTAGGATTTTATGCACCAGACGAAGACCAAGATCAAGCCAGACGAAGCCTCAGCATGGAGGAAGAAGTGGGTCATGGAGTCCACCCCAGGCAGCCAACAGCTGCCGGGAGAGGGAACGTCACTTTTCCGCAGGGCTGCTCCAGTAGATGACCCTACACTGACGCACACAATGGCAGCACGAATAGATTCAGTAGTTTAAAAAGAAAACATAAAGCCAGGTGTGGTGGCCCACGCCTCTAATCCCAGCCCTTGGGAGGCAGAGGCAGGCGGATCTTTGAGTTCGAGGCCAGGCTGGTCTACAAAGAGAGTCCAGGACAGCCGGGGATACACAAAGGAACCCTGTCTTTAACACGCCCCCCCCAAAAAAGGAAGAAAATTTGTTTTTAAAACTCATAAACTAAGGACTAGATGCAGCCCAGTAGTAAAGCATTTGCCCACCATTCTCAAAGCCCTACATTAAATCACCAGCATAGCAAAAAGTAAAAAGAAAAAAAAAACAGCTTAAAAAAAACCAGCAAATAAATAAAGGCACATAAAAAAGTACAGTCAGATATGGTGGTGCCTACAGTCTTAGCATGTGAGAGTATAGGAAACAGGGCAAATCTGCGGACAGTTGGAGCCTCACACAGAACCTTGTCTCAGGAAAGCCATGGTTTGTTACTACATTCACTATGAACTGAAGTCATCCATTTCACTAACAAACCAAAATGACAGTCTCTGGGACTTGCAGCTCTAGTCGCCATCGGCTTCCCTCAAGGCTCCCCTGTAAGCTGTTTCTCCTTACGTGCCTTCAAAGGTGTGCCAGAGCGTTGCTGAAGCGTGGCTGTCCTCAGGGAAGCTTTGCCCTGAAAAGGCTCTCCTATTCCATTCCTCCCGAGAAACCTGTTCTCCAGGTTGGCCTTCTAGTCTGTGAAACAACCAGTCAGGAAGCTAAGCAAAGGGGAATCACATATTAAAATGGGGAGTAGAGTCCCTTTCCAGCACGGTTAGCAAAACCACAGTCTAGCACTGTGCGTTATAGGTCAGGAACAGACTGCAAAATCTATCCCGAAGACTTGCAACACCTAGTGTCTTACAGAGAAGGAAAGTTGCAGATTCTGTACCATTGTTAAGACACAGGGAGGGCCACACCGACATTAGCTGGCCTTATCTACCATGTAAACACATCGTGCTGCCCTTGAAGAATTTTGGCCACCAGGAACTGCAAGAGCACAAGGGACAGTTTATATTCATAGAGTGTGGGGTGTTTGAGAGTGGAGAAGAGCAACGTTTTCTCAGCAAGTTTTATCCTGGGCTCTGCTGTGACTAAAGCTGGTACAAAAACAATCTGTCCCCACAGCAGCACACTGTCAGGCTGGGGGAGCACAGCACCCCTGAACAACTACACTACTCACAGTCGATTCTGATTATAACCTTGTGAAAAGCTGAAAGAAAAAAAGAAAGAGTACACTACACCTAAGATGGTTTTCTAAGTTCAGAATTATTATTTTTTTCCTTCCAGACTCTGTATGGAATCACACTGATATGCTAACGGCTCCTTTCTGTGGATATTAGGGCATAAAGAAAACTTGTTAAAAGAAACCTTCCGACAGCCGGCGGTACCTTTGGGCTACAGTGCTGTGCGGCATGGACAGACCTCTCTGGGACAGCAGGCCCTCTGATCTACCCTTCCTTCAACAGAGCCCTCTCTCTCGAGTAACACTCAACTCCTTTCCCAAGAAACTACCAGACACTGTCTCATTTGGACACTGTATTTTAAGTGCAGCTACAATGGTCATTTTGTTCTTACCACATATTAATGTTAATGTCTCTTAATGAAGGTGGAGACAAGAGAAAGGATAAGATGAAGAAGCCTCATCAGACACTGGATTCACTTATCCCAAGGTTATGTCAGAGTAACACCTACAAGGTGGGCGCTGGCGAGATGGCTCCTGCAAAAGAACCATTCACCAAAGACAACACAAAAATCCGTATTTTTTGGAATTATCTTTTTTCCCTTCTGTTTCTGTGGAACTGTATTGTAATCTTAAATTATGAGTAAAGATGATGTTTCCATCTTGTTATAAAAAAAAAAAGAAAGAAAGACCGAAAGAAAGAAAAACTAGGGGCTGTAGAGGTGGCTCAGATATTAAGAGCACTGTTCTTCCAAAGGTCCTGTGTTCAATTCCCAGCAACCACATGGTGGCTCACAACCATCTATAATGAGATCTGGTGCCCTCTTCTGGTGTTCAGGCTCAATGCAGGCAGAATACTGTATGAATAATAAATAAATCTTAGAGAAAGAAAGAAAGAAAGAAAGAAAGAAAGAAAGAAAGAAAGAAAGAAAGAAAAAGTAGCTGAGCAGTGGTGGTATGCACCTTTAATCCCAGCCCTTAGGAGGCAGACACAGGCAAATCTCTGTGAGTTCTAGGACCAGCCTGATCTACAAAGAGAGTCTAGGACAGCCAAGGTTACATCCTTGTTCATTGCTGCTGTCTCAAAAAACAAACAAACAAACAAACAAAACCAAGAAAGAAAGGATGGCTAGGAGTGGTGGCGCATGCCTTTAATCCTAGCACTCTGGAGACAGAGGCAGGTGGATCTCTGTGAGTTCAAGGCCAGCCCTGGTGTAGAAAACGTGTCCAGGAAAACCAAGACTACAAGAGAAACTCTGTCTTGGGGAAGAAAGAAAGAAAAAAGAAAGAAAGAAAGAAAGAGGAAGGAAGGGAAGGAAGGAAGGAAGAAAAAAAATCAAGAAAGAAAAGTTTAGCCTGGTTGCTCACAGCTGTTAACACAGCGCTTCTGAGCCTGAGGCAGAGAGACGGCCCAGAGCTCGAGGCCAGTCTGGGCTACAGTCTGAAACCTTGTCTCAAAAAACCTAATTTCAAATATGAACAGACTTCTGTGCTTCGAAAGTTAGCTGTTTTCTATTAAATCATGGGTGAGAAGGTGTGGAAAAGAATGTGTAGTCCAGGTACATTTTTGCAGTATCTTGTTTTTTAATTTGTTTGGTTTTACTAATTTATTTTTATGTGTGTGGGTATTTCGCCCACATATGTGTCTGTGCACCATGTGCATGCTTGCGGCCTGCGGAGGTCTGAGGAGGAGACTGGATTCTCTGAGACTGGAGCCATAGACAGCTGTGAGCTGCCAGAGCTGGTTTGGGCAACAGAGTCAGTGCTGCTACCTGCTGAGCCGTCCTTCCAGCCCTTCTTTTGCTCGTGACATGGCCTCTGCGACAGGACCAACCCTTCACATGACAGAGAAACAGCAGCACAGCAGCACGTGCCTTTAACCACAGTGCTTTGGGAAGGCACAGGCAGCTGATCTTTGAATTCAAAAGAGCAAGTTCCAGGGTTGCCAGGGCTACACACAGGGAAACCCAATCCTGAAACACTGGGGGCGGGGGAAAGCAGAGAAAGTAGCCACTTACCAAACCATGAATCTACATTTTCAGTCTCTTGTTCAGCATCCAAAGATAAAAAACTGATAAAGTCAGTGGGAGCATCGAAAGAGTAAGTAGTTGTGACTTGTGACATTGCTCCACTAGTGCAGGAGAACAGGCTCTTCCCAGGATTCAAACACTCTACTCAATAGATCGCCCTCTGAGGAAAGAAATAGTTACACAAATTAAGTTTCCACATAAACATTAAGTATTGATCCCTACCAAGTACTTCAGTTTTATATTTCCAATTTAGAAAATCATCTAGGGCAGGGCATGGCAGGTGCATGTCTGTAATCCCAGCACTCAGGAGGCAGAAGCAAGCAGATCTCTGTGAGTTCAACATGACCCTGGCCTAGAGTGAGCTCCAGGTTAGCCAGAACTACACAGAGAAACCCTATCTCAAGAAACAAAACAGAGGGCTGGAGAGATGGCTCAGAGGTTAAGAGCACTGCCTGCTCTTCCAAAGGTCCCGAGTTCAATTCCCAGCAACCACATGGTGGCTTCCAACCATCTATAGTGAAATCTGGTACCCTCTTCTGGTATGCAGGCATATATGAAGGTGAAACACTGTATACTTAAATAAATAAATCTTTTTTAAAAACACACACAGAGGTGTGGAGGAGGTCATCTGGTAAATCCATGGCTTTTTTTCAAATCAACCTATTAAAGTTAGTTGTCTGGGAGGTTGCTTTAGTTTTTGGAATGGGAAAAAAAGAGCTAGTGAGATGGCTCAGTGGGTAAAAGTACCTGCCACCAAGTCTTATAACCTAGTTTGATCTCTAAAAGCCACGTGGTGGCAAGAGAGAAAACTGACTCCTCTAAGCTGTCTTCTGACCCCCATACATAAGCTGAGGCTTGCATGCACACCCACACAGATAAATAAGGGTACAAACTTTTTCCTCTTCTTTTTTTTTTTCCCCTGAGACTGGGTTTCTCTGTGTCACTCTGGCTGTCCTGGACTCACTTTGTAGACCAGGCTGGGCTCAAACTCACAGTGATGTGCCTGCCTCTGCCTTGGAGTGCTGAGATGAAAGGCAGCTGCTCGGCTTCTCCTCCTCTTTTTAAAGAAAAGGCTAAGTTAGATGAGTGCCTACAATATGCCCTCCAGTACTGGGTGCCGCATTCATTATTAATTTTCCCCCAATCTGTCATTTTCTTATTTCTAAGCCTTCCTCCACCTTTGTATGCACGCTCTGCCTAGTAACCTAATTTCTAGAACACATCATTAACTTTTACACCTATCAATCTTTACCCAAGTTCAACTAAATCTGTAAATACTTACTATGCAAGTGTCCACCCGTTACATATAAATAATTCCTCGCCACAGTGTTGGCCGTGTTCCCTCTAGAACAGTGAACGCCCACCTTTGTATCAGCTAACTCCATAATCACTTCTCTTGGCAGACTGCAGGTTCTCAAGACAAAAGCCAGTCTCAAAGTTGTGCATATCAGTGTGCTTAGCAGAGTATCTTACGCATACAGGGTGAGACACAGTTTTGCCAAGTATAGGTTTTGATTCCTTAGAAATATTTTAGGAAAATTCTCTTCCTAGGCTACAGGTGTAGCTCAGTGGTGAAAAGCAAATTTAGTACACATGAGAATGTGAGTTTGATCTCTAACATCGAGGGGGAGAAGAAAAGAAAACAAAACAAAAAACTTCTTAGGCACCTTTGAACAAAAGCACTTCATACACATCGAAGCCACAACATGCAGAATAAGCAAAAGGCAGGAACAAGTCAGAAATACAAGCCAAGCCCCTCTGCCAACAAAACTGCATTCCACTGTGTGCAGCAAACCTAGTGACTTTAACACACATGGCTCCACCCTGCTCTAGCTCCATCTAGGTAACAAAATAGCTGAAGCCGTCTAAGTAGCCTCAAGGCCATGCTCACTGACAAATAATTGCCTAGCCTGTTTGTCCTAGAAAGCACCCTGTGACAGGCGTCCGGCACAATGCCTGCAATCCTCAGCACTCAAAGATAGAGACAGGAAAACTCTACACAAGCTAGAGGCCAGCTTGGTCTACACAGCAAGGTCCAGGCCAGCTATGGCTAACATAGCAAGACCCTGTCTCAAGAAAAGAAAAAGGGAGTCTCTCTTGAAAGATAACAATAATGTTTGTATAAAAGTTATCTCTTCTCGGGCTGGAGAGGTGGCTCAGAGGTTAAGAGCACTGCCTGCTCTTCCAAAGGTCCCAAGATCAATTCCCAGCAACCACATGGTGGCTCACAACCACCTATAATGAGATCTGGTGCCCTCTTCTGGTGTGCAGGGGACATGCAAGCAAAAAACTGTATACTTAATCAATAAATCTTTTGTTGTTGTTGTTGTTGTTTTCTGAGACAGTATTTCTCTGTGCAGCCTTGACTGTCCTGGACTCACTTTGTAGACCAGGCTGACCTTGAACTCACAGCAATACGCCTGCCTCTACCTCCTGAGTGCTGGAATTAAAGGCGTGTGCCATCACGCCCAGCCTAATAAATCTTTTTTTTTTTTTTAAACGCTATCCCTTCTCTTAGGATAGATGGGATGGCTCAGTGTAAAGGCTTTTGCTACGACTCCTGAGAACCTGTGTGTACTCCATTCCTGGTACCTATATGAAAGGAGAGATCTGACCCCTGGGGGCTATTCTACCTTCATGTGGGTTGTGCCGCATACACTCACACAAACACAAATAAAATTTTTTTTTAAACTTTAAGCTGAGTATGCTGAAGCATTCCTTTAATCACACCACAGAAGATAGAAGCAGGTCATCTCTATGAGTTTGAGTCCAACCTGGTCTACTTAATGAGTGCCAGAGCTATATAGTAAATCCTTGTCTGTCTGTTTGACACACACACACACACACACACACACACACACACACACACACACACACACACCTACCTTTCTCTAAATGCCTATAAAAAGTAAATTTTATGGCCGGGTGGTGGTGGTGCACGCCTTTAATCACAGCACTCGGGAGGGAGAGGCAGGTACACTTCTGTAAGTTTGAAGCCAGCCCGGTCTACACAGTGAGTTCCAGAACAGCCAGAACTATATAGAAAAACCCTGGGGATGGGGGGTGGGGGGGGCGGGCGTTAAACAAAACCAACCTTCTAGAAGAAATTCTTATTATAGCTAATATCCAATATTCTTTATTTTGTTTGTTTGTTTTTTGAGACAGGGTTTCTCTGTGTAGCCTTGGCTGTCTTGAACTTGCTTTATAGACCAGGCTGGCCTCAAACTCAGAGATCCGCCTGCCTCTGCCTCCTGAGTGCTGGAATTAAAGGCGTGTGCCACAGCACCCAGCTGAGTCAGGGGATCTTAATGTATACTGTGAAAGTGTTCCTAATATGGGGAGCATGACAGTGCCCCAGCCCCATCACTACCAACTCTATACACTGGCAACTTGCACAGTAGATATCTCTGAACTATACCACTGTCACCATAGTTTGAGCTCAGTCACCCAACCTCCATTACTGTCCAGTGGTTTGGCCAGCATGTCTTTAACTTCTCAGTGAACTAAGTGATGTGGAAAGTATTTCTGAGTTTTAATGGTGTCTCAGAAATAGTTGTTTTAACAAATAACAGATTTCACCAGGCGGTGGTGGCGCATGCTTTTAATCCCAGCACTTGGGAAGCAGAGGCAGGCGGATCTCTGTGAGTTAGAGGCCAGCCTGGTCTACAGAATTAGTTCCAGGACAGCTAAGGCTACACAGAGAAACCCTTACCCAAAAGACCAAAGAGACAAAAACAAATAACTGATTTCTACAGTGACATCATTGGACATATTATACACACCATACAACTGCTCCCTGTGAGCTCATTACAGCCTCAGCTCTTTATAGCAACATTCTAATTGAGGACTTAGTGTAGAACCATGAGATTTTCACATTGGAAATAACTGTAAGTATCATCAGATTTTTGTTATTTTTCAAGACAGGGTTTCTCTGTGTAGGCCTGACTATCCTGGAACTCAATCAATCAAACTCAGAGATCCGCCTGTCTCTGCCTCCTGAGTGCTGGGCTTAAGGGTGTGTACCACCATGGCCAGCTGGTAACACCTAATTTTTGCAGCTTACAGATATAATTCATTAAAACAAAGGGGTTTACCAAAAACCACGTAACAGCACTAAAATTGCAGCTAAAAACAAACATAGGGATGCCAGGTTGTTTTAGGTGCTAAATCTGTCAACCTTGTAGAGCATCACTTACTGTCCTCATGCTAGAAGATGACACTAAGGACCAGAGATGAAAGAGCTGCTCAGTATCCCGTGTGTAAGGAGCTGTCTCCCAGCTGCAGCACACCCTCTGACACTCCTCACCCCACTGTAGGAATGAGCATGTTAGGAGTGGCAGGTCTCCGTTTCTATACAAGGTAACGCTGCTGTTTGTCTTCCGTGGTCTTCTGGCCTGAAGACGGCCCTCTGTTATACCAGTCTGAACTTTTCACTCACCTTCATTTCCTCTTTCATTATTCAAGGATTTGTTTGTTTGTTTGTTTGTTTTATCTTGGGGTTTGGGCTTTTGCTGTGTCTTTGTTTTGTTTTTGCTGCTGGATTTTTGTTTATTAATTTGTTTTTGTTCTTGTGTTTTGATTTTGTTTTTATTTTAGACAGAGTCTCACTGTGTAGCCCTGGGTTGCCTGGAACTTGATCTGTACAACAGCCTGGCCTCAGAAACTTATTAGTTAGCCTCTGCCTCCAGAGCGCTGGGATTAAAGCCGTGCAGCATGACCCCCAGGTTTTTGTTGTTGTTGCTGGGGAGGGTGGGGTAAGGACAGGAACGTATACAGCACAGACTGGCCTAAAACTTGCTGTGTAACCATACACGCACAATCCATACCATATATGTATAGTATATAAAAGCTTAAAAAATAAAACAAAACAAAATCACTAGTGAATAACTTCTCTGGCAATATTACAATTCTCTGCATGAAAAAGGTCACTTTCTGTTCTTTTGAACAACTATGCTGAAAGACATGGGAAAATCTTGGATTCCCATGCTCTCCATAGCTAACTGAGGTCACTGGGAACACTTCCCAGCCAGGGCTCTAATGAAGACAAGCAGAGCTGGGGAAGGAAGAGGCAGGAATGTGACGCACCACAACCACACTGAGCCCTCTACACACTGTGAGTCCAGCAACTCTCTAGAGATGCTGGCGTCACTCTAGGATAAGATACTTTTTGACCTTTACTTAAACCTCTTTTCTTTTTCTTTTTTCTTTTATTTATTTTGGAATTCTTAACAATTTCTAATTTATGTGTATGGATATTTTGTACGCTTGTATGTCTGGGTATGTAGTGTCTGCAGAGACCAGAAAATGTGGTAAGATTCACCTGGAACTTAGCTGCCATGTGACTTTCAGGAACTCAAACCCAGCTCCTCTGGAAAAGCAGCCACGTTCTCAACTGCTGAGCCACCTCTCAAGCCCCCTTTTACTCTTTTTTTGTTTTTGTTTTTGTTTTTGGTTTTTTTAGTTTTTTGAGACAGGGTCTCTCTGTGTAGCCTTGGCTGTCCTGGACTCACTTTGTAGACCAGGCTGGCCTCGAACTCACAGCGATCCACCTGCCTCTGCCTCCTGAGTGCTGGGATTAAAGCCGTGCGCCACCACCACCCGGCTTCCCCTTTTACTCTTAATACCAACCTTCTAGAAGAAATTCTTATAGCTAATGTTCAACATTCTTTACATATATTTATTACTTTTTTCTCTAAAATAATTCTTATGATGCTGAGTCAGGGGATGTTCCCCGCCCTCCCCTAGGGTTTCTCTGTGTAGCCTTGGCCATCCTGGACTCTGCCTCCTGAGTGCTGGGATTATAGGCGTGTGCCACCACCACCCAGCGAGTCAAGGGACTTTTTTGTTTGTTTGTTTTACACTTTCTTTCTCTTTTTTAATATATTTTATTGATTTATTCATATTAAATCTCAATTGTTATCCCATCCCCTGTATCCTCCCATTCCTCCCTCCCTCCCATTTTCCCCTTACTCCCTTCCCCTATGACAGTGACTGAGGAGGACCTCCTTCCTCTGTATATGCTCATAGGGTATCAAGTCTCTTCTTTGTAGCCTTCTATCCTTCCTCTGAGTGCCACCAGGCCTCCCCATCCTGTTTTTTTTTTAATATTTATTTATTATTATGTATACAGTGCTCTCCTGCATGTACACCTGCAGGCCAGAAGATGGCATCAGATCACATTATAGATGGTTGTGAGCCACCATGTGGTTGCTGGGAATTGAGCTCAGGACCTCTGGAGGAGCAGCCAGTGCCCTTAACCTCTAAGCCATCTCTCCAGCCCTTAATACCATGTTTAAACCTATATTAAACCTCCTTCTTGATAAACCCTAACTCAAGCTAGGTGTGGCACTCAAAAAAATGCCAAGGCAGGCATCATCTCAAGCCAGCCTGTTCTACATAGTGAGTTCAAGACAGCCAGAGCTGCACAATGAGACCTTGTCTCAAAACAACAACAACAAAGAAACAAAAAAGCCAGGAGAGCCGGGTGTGGTGGAGCATGCCTTTAATCCTAACACTTGGGAGGCAGAGGCTGGTGGATCGCTGTGAGTTCGAGGCCAGCCTGGTCTACAAAGTGAGTCCAGGACAGTCCGGGCTACACAGAGAAACCCTGTCTTGAAAAAAAAAAAACAAAAAAACAAACAAAAAAGCCAGGAGATAGTAATTCAGGCCTTCAATCTCAGCAGTAGGCAGAGGCAGGCCAGTCTCTGAGTGTGAGGGCAGCCTGGTCTACAGAGCAAGTTCCAGGACAACTGGAGCTGCCCAAAGAAACCCTATCTCAAGAAAACAAACAAAGTAGGAAACAACATCAACAAATAAACAGGAGTGGGGATGGGAGTGTCACCTTGATTCCACCAAAGCATTCTGCTAAACAAAACCAAACCAAACCCACATGCCTGAAAAGTGTTCAAATCTAGCCCATCATTTTTCTTTGAGGAGAGAGAGAGAGAGAGAGAGAGAGAGAGAGAGAGAGAGAGAGAGAGAGAGAGAGAGTGTGTGTGTTTGTGTGTGTGTGTGTGTGTGTGTTTTGGTGGGGGTTGGTCTCTGACTGGACTCTGTCCTTCTGTCTGGGCCTCAGTGATTTCAAAAAACACAAAAGGAAAAAGGCAACATATTCCTGAGAGTCGTGCAGTAGGAGAGACTGCGCTATAAAGCTTTTGTGTTCTCTGGAAACATGCTTTATTTATTTATTTTTATTTATTTATTTTTAATGTGTATCCCAGGCTGGCCTCGAACTCCAGATCCTCCTGCCTCTGCCTCCTTCAGCAAATCCTACCGGCCTGTGCCACCAGAACCGGCCATGCTTTTATTATTATATAACGTTTACCTTTACATTGAAGAGGCTAGCAGACTGAGCAACATTTATTTTCCTCTGAACTTGCACTTCAAAAAACACTGGAATTCCTAGAATTTTTGCTAAATATTCTTGATAATCTGATAATAATTTTTGCATTGTTGTTATTGTTTGTTTTGGTTTGTTTTTGGAGACAGGGTTTCTCTATGATAGCCTTGGCTGTCCTGGACTTGCTGTGTAAGCCAGGCTCCTGGAACGAGCAGAGACCCGCCTGCCTCTGCCTCCCGGGTGCTGGGAGTAAAGGCTGCGCCACCACTAGCCATCCTGACAGTAATTTCTAATCAGTTAGTTTTTAGAAATAATGCTTCCCCTTTTTATGGTCCATAAATTGACCTTTAACTTGACTTATCCAAAACATTACATATTCTTCCTAGTATAGATATATTTTTAAAAATATTCATTTATGTGTTTTACATATATGAGTGTTCTGGCTTCATGTATGTCAGAAGAGAGCATCAGATCCCATTATAGATAGCTGTGACCCACCATATGGATGCTGGAAACTGAACTCAAGACCTCTGAAAGAACAGTCAATGCTCTTAATTGCTAAGTCATCTTTCCAGTCCCATCTTTTTTTTTTAACCTGCATGAGTGTTTTACCTGCATGTATGTATGTGAACCACATGTGTGCCTGGTAGCTACAGAAGTCAGAAGAGGGCATCAGATGCCCTGGGACTGGAGTTACAGATGGTTATGAAGTACCATGTAGGGGTTGAGATTCAAACCTGGGTCCTCAGCTAGGCATGGTGGCGCATGCCTTTAATGCCAGCACTCGGGAGTCAGAGGCAGGAGGATCTCTGTAAGTTCAAGACCAGCCTGGTCTACAAAGCGAGTCCAAAGCAGCCAAGGCTACAAAGAGAAACCCTGTCTCAAAAAAAGAAGAAAAAAAAAAGCAAACAGAAAGAAACCAAACCTGTGTCCTCTGTAATAGCAGCAGGCACCGCACTTGAGAACCTGAGGCAAGAGAACTAACTCATATTTGAAGTGATCCTGGGCTACAAAATGAGACTGTGTCTCCAAGAATTAAAAACACCCTGTCTCAGCCAGGCTTGGTAGGTCACACCTGTAATCCCAGCTCTCAGGGAGACAGAGACAGGTGGATCCACAAAGCAAGTCCAGACAGCCAAGGCTACACAGAGAAACCCTGTTGGGGTGGGTGTGGGGGGGAAATCACCCAGTCTCTGCTCAAAGTGGGAGGAAATTAAAAAATATGTATCAGTTATCCCTTGAGAACTCCCATCCTCTTTGCTAAAGGCTGACAAAACATATGAAGAAAACCAAAAGTAGGGTTGGGGATGTAGCTCAGTGAGAAAATAAACAGGAGAGGAGGAGGGCCAGGACACAGAGCAAAGTAACTGCTAAAGCAAGATGGTTTCACAGCACTGCCTCCCCGCAAACAACAAATACTAGGATGTCAAAACAGCAAACATGAACGTCTCTTGAAGCTGGTGGGATACCGCACAGGTCAAAGCTAAGGGCAGCTGATTAAGGGAGACCCCATGAACGGTGGGAACAAGATCCTTCCTGCACCCCTTAACCACGATTGAGTTTCTGTCAACAGGTTTCACTGAAGGGGGGAAAAGGCAGACGCAGACGCATCAATCACACCCCCTTAGTGAAATCAAGCTGCCAAGCAAGAGAATTAGCTTCATATTTCAAAAGTATCTGGAACTACCACATTACAGACTACTGAAAAAACTACAAATATTCTCAGGAATATAGTATTATTTAGCACTCGGGCTTGGTGATGCACACCCTTAATCCCATCACTCAGGAGGCAGAGACAGGCAGAACTCATATCTCTGAGTTCAACGCCAGCCTGGTCTACAAAGTGAATCCAGGACAGCCAAGGCTACACAGAGAAACCCTGTCTCAAAAAAAGAAGAAAAATAAAAGCAAACAGAAAGAAACCAAACCTGTGTCTTCTGTAAAAGCAGCAGGCACCGCACTTGAGAACCTGAGGCAAGAGAACTAACTCACATTTGAAGTCATCCTGGGCTGCAAAATGAGACTCTGTCTCCAACAATTAAAAACACCCTGTCTCAGCCAGGCTTGGTAGGTCACACCTGCAATTCCAGCTCTCAGGGAGACAGAGACAGGTGGATCCACAAAGCAAGTCCAGACAGCCAAGGCTACACAGAGAAACCCTGTTGGGGTGGGGGTGGGGGGGAAATCACCCAGTCTCTGCTCAAAGTGGGAGCAAATTAACAAATATATATCAGTTATCCCTTGAGAACTCCCATCCTCTTTGCTAAAGGCTGACAAAACATATGAAGAAAACCAAAAGTAGGGTTGGGGATGTAGCTCAGTGAGAAAATAAACAGGAGAGGAGGAGGGCCAGGACACAGAGCAAAGTAACTGCTAAAGCAAGATGGTTTCACAGCACTGCCTCCCCGCAAACAACAAATACTAGGATGTCAAAACAGCAAACATGAACGTCTCTTGAAGCTGGTGGGATACCGCACAGGTCAAAGCTAAGGGCAGCTGATTAAGGGAGACCCCATGAACGGTGGGAACAAGATCCTTCCTGCACCCCTTAACCACGATTGAGTTTCTATCAACAGGTTTCACTGAAGGGGGGAAAAGGCAGATGCAGACGCATCAATCATACCCCCTTAGCGAAATCAAGCTGCCAAGCAAGAGAATTAGCTTCATATTTCAAAAGTATCTGGAACTACCACATTACAGACTACTGAAAAAACTACAAATATTCTCAGGAATATAGTATTATTTAGCACTCGGGCTTGGTGATGCACACCCTTAATCCCATCACTCAGGAGGCAGAGACAGGCAGAACTCATATCTCTGAGTTCGACGCCAGCCTGGTCTACAAAGTGAATCCAGGACAGCCAAGGCTACACAGAGAAACCCTGTCTCCAAAAAAGAAGAAAAATAAAAGCAAACAGAAAGAAACCAAACCTGTGTCTTCTGTAAAAGCAGCAGGCACCGCACTTGAGAACCTGAGGCAAGAGAACTAACTCACATTTGAAGTCATCCTGGGCTGCAAAATGAGACTCTGTCTCCAACAATTAAAAACACCCTGTCTCAGCCAGGCTTGGTAGGTCACACCTGCAATTCCAGCTCTCAGGGAGACAGAGACAGGTGGATCCACAAAGCAAGTCCAGACAGCCAAGGCTACACAGAGAAACCCTGTTGGGGTGGGGGTGGGGGTGGGGGGGAATCACCCAGTCTCTGCTCAAAGTGGGAGCAAATTAACAAATGTGTCAGTCTAACTGACATTCATGCCCAGCAAAAACAAAACAAAAAAATGTATTGGCACTTAGATGAGCCTTCCTGGAAATAATTTTAGCTGTGTTTTAAACCCTTGTGACTCCTATTTGCAAGTTGATGTTCACACTGGTCCTGTTGGCCCGAAGCCTTCAGGTCAGATTTGAAAGGAGAAAGTTCTTAGTCTCCCTTACCCGGGGGCTGTGATGTGAAAGTGTGGGAGGGAGATTATAATGTCCCTTCTGTTCTTGACAAGTGACAACCTTGAATGCATCATTCCTCTTTTCAGAGTCTCTACCTCTGTCAAGTAAAGCTGAGCCAGGACAATGCCTGAGGCTCCTTTCATCTTAACCAACTTCCCAGTTTCCCATGGTGATCTCCTTAGCCGCCACTGGCCACGTTCATGCTTGTGTCCTTCTCTTGCCCGCTGCTGATCTGCAGGAACCCCTCCAGCCCCAGCCCTGCTTTCCCACGTGTTGGAGGCCAGGGTGCGATCTTGTGGAGGACTTTCCAAGGGTTGTTCTGGAAGCAGAAATCTAGCCCAGATCGCTCCAGGGGACTAATCCCTGAATAATGTTGTCCTCTGACACACACACATATTTTCTGATGTTTCTCTTGACCTTGGAACTGGTTAAAGACTGCACGGAATGTTCAATTATTAACAGACTCCATAAAGCTATCCCTGCTCCATCCAAAATGTGATTTTTTTTTTGAAGTGGTCCTTCTGTCGGTGGTGATTTAGGATATCACAGTAAAACTGACACCTCATCTTTCTCCTTTTTATTTCTTCCCACTGCACTTCGCTTTTTATGGCCTAGGTGGCCGAGGGGCCCAGTTGCTTAGTATCCTTGTACAAAGTCCAGGAAGAACACGGAATAGTTAAATCAACCTAACGCTAGGGAATTGGGGGTTGCTCCTTTGGCCTCATGGCCTTGAGCGTTACATTTGAGTTCTCCAGACTTCAATGTCATCTTAGTTGAAGCAGTAGAAGTTCAGGGTGTAGTTCAGTTGGTAGGGTACTTGCCTAGCATGCACAAAGCCCTAGGTTCAATTCCCAGCCTCTGTATTAAACCAGGCATGGTGACAAATGCCTGTAATCCCAGCACTGGGGACGCGGGGACCAGGAGAAGCAGAAGTTCAAGGTCATCTTTGGGCTGTAGCAAGCTTGAAGCAAGCTTGGCTAAAGACTCTGTCTCAAAAAGAAAAGATGACAATGAGGAGGAAAATGTTGGAACGATGTGTCCCAACTGGGCCTTTCCATCCCCCTTCAAGTAGGAACGTTTCTCAGCTCTGAAGTGACCCCGAGCACTGTGGGCACGGATGGCGGCTGTTAGCTTCTGTGGCTGTGACCATACCTGAGTCAATCGACATGTGCCACCAGCAGAGGCCAGAAGCCCCTGATGCTAACCCTTTGGTGAACAGCCTGCCGGGCAGGCTCAGTGGCCTCTAGTTAGCAGCCAACTAAGGAAACCAGGAGAAGGCTCACGAGAATTCACACAAGTGAGAGGAGCTGGGGACAGGCATGAGCTGAGTGGGTGGCAAGCTGTCCCACTGTCTTGGTGGCTCCCTGAGCTTCGTTGGGACTGCTCTCGGCTTCCTTGTATTTGCACATTGGCCTTTCCCTCTTTTTTAAAGTTTGTAGGGAGGTGATGGGAGACCAATGCAGGAAGCAGTTAGCATGGCTGGACTGTGAGGTGAGTGGCTGTGGTTCCTTCCAGGAACCGACACTATTGTCTGCTGCCACAGGCTTCCCGGAAAAGGGAGGGGGAGGCTCAGTATCTTCTTGGCCTGAGGACTTTCTCCATGAAGCCACAGAAATGGACTGCTTCCTGATGTCACCTTAAGTCAATCACTTCTAGGTCATGCTAGAGGGGACTAGGAAGGACCCCAAACCATTTCACATAAATAGTACACTGAACGATAAGAACAGCCATCAGCTGCTGTGTCTTTTGGTCTCGTTGGTCTCCTGTTCATGTTTGAGCCTGTATGTGAACCCACACATTTCGTTCCCCTGTAAATTATATTCCAAAACAAATGACTGCTTGTAGTGGTCTTTTTTTGTGGTTGTTATTATTTGTTTGTTGGTTCGTTGGTTATTTACTTTATCTTTTTCTTCTTCTCTTTTTTATTGAAAGGGTGGGTATACTCTCTATATCAGGAGAGAGAGCCTCCTCACACAATTCTCTCTCTCTCTCTCTCTCTCTCTCTCTCTCTCTCTCTCTCTCTCTCTCTCTCTCTCCCCCCCTCTTGCTGGATATAGAATCAAATTGAATTTCAGGGCTGGTTATAGAGTCACTGCTGCATTGTTAATAAATAGATTCAGTACTAACTGATGACTAATAAACTTTAGAAGGTAGCTGGCACTACCTCGACCAGGCTGCCTGATTCTGCTGTAATCAAATGAGGTAACTATGAAGATTGGTCTTCATTTGTCCGTCTCTGTGTCCTCTATCTATCTATCTATTTATCTATCAATCTATCTATGTGTGTATGTATGTATGTGTCTAACATCTATGTGTTTATGTATTAGTATAGTACAGAGAATACACTAAATAAAGGACTAGTTTATCCTTTTCAAATGGTTGAGTGAAGAATTACATATTTAGCCAAGCATGGTGGCACACACCTTTAATCCTATCTATCTATCTATCTATCTATCTATCTATCTATCTATCTATCATCGATGTATTTACTTACTTACTTATCTACTTACACAGTGTTTAAATTATTTTGGAGACAGAGTTTCTCTATATATTCCTGTCTGTCTGGAAAATCGCTGTGTATACTGACCTATTTGGAACTAGAACTTTTCTTGGGTTAAAGAAATTGTAGTTTTTTTGTTTGTTTGTTTGCTTGCTTGCTTGTTTGTTTGTTTGTTTCCAGACAAGATTTCTCGTGTAGCCTTCCCTGTCCTGGACTTCCAAGTGCAAGGGATTCTCTTGCCTTTGTCTAACAAGTGCTGGGATTAAAGGCAAAGGAAAATAAAACCAAAAACAAAGCCAGGCATGGCATGGTGGTGCAGGCCTTGAATCCCAGCACTCGGGAGGCAGAGGCAGGCAGATCACTCTGAGTTTAAGGCCAGCATGGTCTACAAAGAGAGCCCAGGACTGGACAGCCAACGCTACACCGAGAAACCCTGTCTCGGAGTAGAAGGTGTGGGGGAGGTGTTAGTGGGAGACAGAAACAAAACAAAACAAAACACCAAAACTTGGCTGTCACACCAAACAGGTGGAGAGGGAGTGCACCGCCCACATCCTCCATGGCCGGTGCCAGTACTGGAGGGGTGGGCCCAATATTCCCCTTGTGATGGTATCATCCAGTGAGCAGCACAGCGCCCGGATGATGGTGTGTTGTTCTCATAAGTTACACTCTTTTCTGTGTGACAGAGCCTCAGCATTTAAACCAAAGAGAGCATTATGCAAAAGGAAATGGAGCCGGGCAGTGCTGGTGCATGCATGCCTGTTGTTTCAGAACATGGGAGGCAGAGGCAGGCATGAGTTCCAGGGCAGTCAGAGCTGTTACACAGAGAAACCCTGTCTCGAAAAACCACTAAAAGAAATAAAATAAAACGAAATGAAAGTAAAAAATGACTCAGGAGGGGTTAAAAGCACTGGCTGCTCTTCCCAATGTCCTGACAGGCAAGCAGAACACTCCACACTTATTCCAGAAATCAATCTAAAACAGAAAGAGAGAAAAACAAAATGAAAGGCCCGAACTTAGAGCGAAGTCTGGTGTGGCTCCTGTGGTCTCATTTTTAAGAGAGCGAGATAGGTCTCAATGGAAATCTGGTGTGTTCCCGGGGTAGATGGGGACCTCAAGGATCTAAACTAGAAATGGTTTGTTAAAGTGTACATATATGATTCTTCTAAGACTTATATACACCCCAGCGTGCACGAGAACACACACACATCTTTAAAGATAAATAACAAAACAACCGAGCTTTTCTTGTTTCATTGTGTGTGTGTATGTGTGTGTGTTTGTGTGTGTGTGTGTGTGTGTGTGCGCAAAACCATTCATGCCCGCATGCACGAGTGTTAAATATTAACCCCCAGCTGAGTAATCAGTCACAGTCTCTAGCTATGACCACCACCTCTGACGTTCTGAGATTGTTTTTTGAACCCATTCTTGCTTCTTTCCTTCCTAACTATCTCACTCCCAGCACCCATTTCGTTCCTCTTCAAGAAATGGACTGCTTCCTGATGTCACCTTAAGTCAGTCACTTCTAGGTCATGCTAGAGGGGACTAGGAAGGACCCCAAACCATTTCACATAAATAGTACCCTGAACAATAAGAACAGGCATCGGCTGCTCTGTCTTTTGGTCTCGTTGCTCTCCTTTTTATGATTGAGCCTGTATATGAACCCACACATTTTTTCCCCTGTAAATTATATTCCAAAACAAATGACTGCTTGTAGTGGTCTTTTGTTATTGTTGTTGTTGTTATTTGTTTGTTGGTTGCTTGGTTATTTACTTTATTTTTTTCTTCTCTTTTTTATTGAAAAGGTGGGTAAACATTCTAAATCAGGAGAGAGTTCCTCCTGACACAATTCTCTCTCTCTCTCTCTCTCTCTCTCTCTCTCTCTCTCTCTCTATCTCTCTATCTCTCTATCTCTCTATCTCTCTATCTCTCTATCTCTCTATCTCTCTCTCTCCCACCCTCTCGTGCTAGGTATAGAATCTCATTGATTTTCTTGGCTGGTTATAGAGTCACTGCTGAATTGCTAATAAATGGATTCAGTACTGACTGATGACTAATAAACATTAGAATGTAGCTGGCACTACCTAGACCAGGCTGCCTGAGTCTGCTGTGATCAAATGAGGGAACTATGAGGATTGGTATCCATTTGTCTGTCTGTGTGTCTATTATCTATCTATCTATCTATCTATCTATCTATCTATCTATCTATCTACCTACCTATCTATCTATCTATCTGTCTATCTATCTATCTATGTGTGTATGTATGTATGTATCTAACATATATGTATTTATGTATTAGTATAGTACGGGGAATACACTAAATAAAGGACTAATTTTCTTTTTTAAATAGTTGAGTAAAGAATTACATATTTAGCCAGGCATGGTGGCACATGCCTTTAATCCTATCTATCTATCTATCTATCTATCTATCTATCTATCATCGATGTATTTACTTACTTACTTATCTACTTACACAGTGTTTAAATTATTTTGGAGACAGAGTCTCTCTATGTATTCCGGTCTGTCTTGAAAATCGCTGTGTATACTGACCTAGTTTGGGTCTAGAACTTTTCTTGGGTTAAAGAATTTGCAGTTTTTTGTTTGTTTGTTTCATTGCTTGCTTGTTTGCTTGCTTGTTTGTTTGTTTCCAAACAAGGTTTCTCATGTAGCCTTGCCTGTCGTGGACTTGCAAGTGCAAGTGCTTCTCTTGCCTTTGTCTCCCAAGTGCTGGGATTAAAGGCAAAGTAAAACAAAATCGAAAGCAAAGCCAGGCATGGCATAGTGGTGCACGCCTTTAATCCCAGCACTCGGGATGCAGAGGCAGGCAGATCGCTGTGAGTTTAAGGACAGCCTGGTCTACAATGGGAGCCCAGGACTGGACAGCCAAGGCCACACCGAGAAACCCTGTCTCGGGGTGGAGGGTGTGGGGGAGGTGGTAGTGGGAGACAGAAACAAAACAAAACAAAACACCAAACTTGGCTGTCACACCAAACAGGTGGAGAGGGAGAACACTGCCCACATCCTACATGGCCGGTGCCAGTACTGGAGGGCGGGGCCAATAATCCCCTTGTGATGGTATCATCCAGTGAGCAGCACAGCGCCCGGATGATGGTGTGTTGTTCTCATTAGTTACACTCTTTTCTGTGTGACAGCACCTCAGCATTTAAACCAAAGAGAGCATTTCGCAAAATGAAATGGAGCCGGGTGGTGGTGGCGCATGCATGCCTGTTGTTTCAGAACATGGGAGGCAGAGGCAGGCATGAGTTCCAGGGCAGTCAGAGCTGTTACACAGAGAAACCCTGTCTCGAAAAACCACTAAAAGAAATAAAATAAAACGAAATGAAAGTAAAAAATGACTCAGGAGGGGTTAAAAGCACTGGCTGCTCTTCCCAATGTCCTGACAGGCAAGCAGAACACTCCACACTTATTCCAGAAATCAATCTAAAACAGAAAGAGAGAAAAACAAAATGAAAGGCCCGAGCTGAGAGCGAAGTCTAGTGTGGCTCCTGTGGTCTCATTTTTAAGAGAGCGAGATAGGTCTCAATGGAAATCTGGCGTGTTCCATGGGTAGATGGGGACCTCGAGGATCTAAACTCGAAATGGTTTGTTAAAGTGTACATATGTGATTCTTCTAAGACTTATATACACCCCAGCGTGCATGCGAACACACACACATCTTTAAAGATAAGTAACAAAACAACCGAGCTTTTCTTGTTTCATTGTGTGTGTGTATGTGTGTGTGTTTGTATGTGTGTGTGTGTGTGTGCGCGCACAACCGTTCGCTCCCGCGTGCACGAGTGTTAAATATTAACCCCCAGTTGAGTGATCAGTCACAGTCTCTAGCTATGACCACCGCCTCTGACATGCTGAGATTGTTTTTTGAACCCATTCTTGCTTCTTTCCTTCCTACCTATCCCATTCCCAGCACCCATTTCTTTCCTCTTCAAGAAATGGACTGCTTCCTGATGTCACCTTAAGTCAGTCACTTCTAGGTCATGCTAGAGGGGACTAGGAAGGACCCCAAACCATTTCACATAAATAGTACCCTGAACAATAAGAACAGGCATCGGCTGCTCTGTCTTTTGGTCTCGTTGCTCTCCTTTTTATGATTGAGCCTGTATGTGAACCCACACATTTCTTTCTTTTGTAAATTATATTCCAAAACAAGTTACTGCTTGTAGTGGTCTTTTTCTTGTTGTTTTTTTTCGTTGGTTCGTTGGTTGGTTATTTATTTTAGTTTTTTCTTCTTCTCTTTTTTATTGAAATGGTGGGTATATTTCCTAGATCAGGAGAGAGAGCCTCCTCACACAATTCTCTCTCGCCCCCCCCCCATCGTGCTGGGTATAGAATCACATTGATTTTCTGGGCTGGTTATAGAGTCACTGCTGCATTGCTAATAAATAGATCCAGTACTGTCTGATGATTAATAAACATTAGAAGGTAGCTGGCACTCCCTAGACCAGGCTGCCTGACTCTGTTGTGTCAAATGAGGGAACTATGATGATTTGTATCCATTTGTCTGTCTGTGTGTGTATTATCTATGTATCTATCTATGTATCTATGTATCTATCTATCTATCTATCTATGTGTGTATGCATGTATGTATGTAACATCTATGTATTAATGTATTAGTATAGAACGGAGAATACACTAAATAAAGGACTAGTTTATCCTTTTTAAATAGTTGAGTAAAGAATTAAATATTTAGCCCGGCATGGTTGCACACGCCTTTAATCCTATTTATCTATATATCTATGATCTCTCTATCTCTCTATCTCTCTATCTATCTATCATCGATGTATTTACTTACCTACTTATCTACTTACACAGTGTTTAAATTATTTTGGAGACAGAGTCTCGCTATGTATTCCTTTCTGTGTTGAAAATCGGTGTGTATACTGAACTAGTTTGGAACTAGAACTTTACTTGGGTTAAAGAAATTGTAGTATTTTGTTTGTTTGTTCGTTTGCTTGCTTGCTTCCTTGTTTGTTTGTTTCCAGACAAGGTTTCTCATGTAGCCTTGCCTGTCCTGGACTTGCAAGTGCAAGTGATTCTCTCACCTCTGTCTCGCAAGTGCTGGGATTAAAGACAAAGGAAAACAAAACCAAAAACAAAGCCAGGCATGGCATAGTGGTGCACGCCTTTAATCCCAGCACTCAGGAGGCAGAGGCAGGCAGATCGCTGTGAGTTTAAGGCCAGCCTGGTCTACAAAGGATCCCAGGAATAGACAGCTAACGCTACTCTGAGAAACTGTGTCTCGGGGCAGAGGGTGTGGGGGTGGTGGTAGTGGGAGACAGAAACAAATGATAACAAAACAAAACACTGAAACATGGTTGTCACACAAGCCAGGTGGAGAGGGAGAGCACCGCCCACCTCCTCCATGGCCGGTGACAGTACAGGAGGGGCGGGGCCAATATTGCCCTTGTGATGGTATCATCCAGCGAGCACCACAGCGCCCAAATCACGGTGTGTTGTTCTCATAAATTACACTCTTTTCTGTTTGACAGTGCCTCAGCATTTAAACCAAAGAGAGCATTATGCAAAATGAAATGGAGCCGGGCGGTGGTGGCACATGCATGCCTGTTGTTGGGAGGCAGAGGCAGGCATGAGCTCCATGGCAGTCAGAGCTGTTACACAGAGAAACCCTGTCTCGAAAAACCACAAAAAGAAATAAAATGAAACGAAATAAAACTAAAAAAATGCCTCAGGAGGGGTTAAAAGCACTGGATGCTCTTCCAAAGGTGTGTTCCATGGTAGATGGGGACCTCGAGGATCTAAACTAGAAATGGTTTGTTAAAGTGTACATATGTGATTCTTCTAAGACTTATATACACCCTAGCGTGCATGCGAATACACACAAATCTTTAAAGATAAATAACAAAACAACCGATTCTGTCTTTGTAACTGCACTCATTGGAAATTTTATTGTTTCATCGTGTGTGTGTGTGTGTGTGTGTGTGTGTGTGTGTGTGTGTGTATGTGTGCGCCTGCACGCAATCACGGGTGTTAAAAATTAATCCTCAGCTGAGTGATCAGTCAGAGTCTCCAGCTATGACCACCGTCTGTGATGTGCTGAGATGGGTTTTTGACCTTGTTCTTCCTTCTTTCCTTCCTACCTATCTCACTCCCAGCACCCATTTCTTTCCTCTTCTAGAAATGGACTGCTTCCTGATGTCACCTTAATTCAGTCACTTCTAGTTCATGCTAGAGGGGACTAGGAAGGACCCCAAACCACTTCACATAAATAGTACCCTGAACGATAAGAACAGGCATCGCCTGCTCTGTCTTTTGGTCTCGTTGGTCTCCTGTTCATGTTTGAGCCTGTATGTGAACCCACACATTTCGTTCCCCTGTAAATTATATTCCAAAACAAATGACTGTTTGTAGTGGTCTTTTTTTTATTGTTTTTGGTATTTGTTTGTTGGTTGGTTGGTTACTTATTTTATTTTCTTCTTCTTCTCTTTTTAATTGAAAGGGTGGGTATATTTTCTACATCAGGAGAGAGAGCCTCCTCACACAATTCTCTCTCTCTCTCTCTCTCTCTCTCTCTCTCTCTGTGTGTGTGTGTGTGTGTGTGTGTATGTATGTATGTATCTAACATCTATGTATTTATGTATTAGTATAGTACGGAGAATACACTAAATAAAGGACAAGTTTATCCTATTTAAATAGTTGAGTAAAGAATTAAATATTTAGCAAGGCATGGTGGCACACACCTTTATTCCTATCTATCTATCTATCTATCTATCTATCTATCTATCTACCTATCTAAATCTCTATCATCGATGTATTTACTTACTTACTTATCTACTTACACTGTGTTTAAATTATTTTGGAGACAGGGTCTATCTATGTATTCCTGTCTGTCTGGAAAATCACTGTGATTACTGACCTAGTTTAGAACTAGAATTTTCTTTGGTTAAAGAAATTGCAGTTTTTTGTTTGTTTGCTTGCTTGCTTGCTTGCATGTTTGTTTGTTACCAGTCAAGGTTTCTCATGTAGCCTTGTCTGTCCTGGACTTGCAAGTGCAAGTGATTCTCTTGCCTCTGTCTCCCAATTGCTCGGATTAAAAGCAAAGAAAAACAAAACCAAAAACAAAGCCAGGCATGGCATGTTGGTGCAGGCCTTTAATCCCAGCACTCGGGAGGCAGAGGCAGGCAGATCGCTGTGAGTTTAAGGCCAGCCTGGTCTACAAAGAGAGCCCAGGACTGGACAGCCAAGGCTAAACAGAGAAACCCTGTCTCGAGGCGGAGGGTGTGGGGGTGGTGGTAGTGGGAGACAGAAACAAAAGAAAACAAAACACCAAAACTTGGCTGTCACACCTGCCTGGTGGAGAGGGAGAGCATCGCCCACCTCCTCCATGGCCTGGGCCAGTAATGGAGGGGCAGGGCCAATATTGCCCTTGCGATGGTATCATCCAGGGAGCACCACAGCACCCGGATGATGGTGTGTTGTTCTCATAAATTACATTCTTTTCTCTGTGACAGCGACTCAGCATTTAAACCAAAGAGAACATTACGCAAAATGAAAAGAAATAGGGCAGTGGTGGTTCATGCATGCCTGTTGTCTCAGAACTTGGGAGGCAGAGGCAGGCGTGAGGTCCAGGGCAATCAGAGCTGTTACACAGAGAAACCCTGTCTCGAAAAACCACAAAAAGAAATAAAATGAAACGAAATGAAAGTAAAAAATGCCTCAGGAGGGGTTAAAAGCACTGGCTGCTCTTCCAAAGGTCCTGAGAGGCAAGCAAAACACTCCACACTTAATCCAGAAATCAATCTAAAACAGAAAGAGAAAAAAACAAAATGAAAGGCCCCAGCTGAGAGGGAGGTCTGGTATTGCTGCTGTGGTCTCATTTTTAAGAGAGCGAGATAGAGCTCAATGGAAATCTGGCGTGTTCCATGGGTAGATGGGGACCTCGAGGATCTAACCTAGAAATGGTTTGTTAAAGTGTACATATGTGATTCTTCTAAGACTTATATACACCCCAGTGTGCATGCGAACACACACACATCTTTAAAGATAAATAACAAAACAACCGAGCTTTTCTTGTTTCATTGTGTGTGTGTATGTGTGTGTGTTTGTGTGTGTGTGTGTGTGTGTGCGCGCGCACAACCGTTTGCGCCAGCGTGCACGAGTGTTAAATATTAACCCCCAGTTGAGTGATCAGTCACAGTCTCTAGCTATGACCACCGCCTCTGACGTGCTGAGATTGTTTTTTGAACCCATTCTTGCTTCTTTCCTTCCTATCTATCTCACTCCCAGCACCCATTTCTTTCCTCTTCAAGAAATGGACTGCTTCCTGATGTCACCTTAAGTCAGTCACTTCTAGGTCATGCTAGAGGGGACTAGGAAGGACCCCAAACCATTTCACATAAATAGTACCCTGAACAATAAGAACAGGCATCGGCTGCTCTGTCTTTTGGTCTCGTTGCTCTCCTTTTTATGATTGAGCCTGTATGTGAACCCACACATTTCTTTCCCCTGTAAATTATATTCCAAAACAAATGACTGTTTGTAGTGGTCTTTTGTTGTTGTTGTTGGTATTTGTTTGTTGGTTGGTTGGTTATTTATTTTATTTTTTTCTTCTTCTCTTTTTTATTGAAAAGGTGGGTATATTTTCTACATCAGGAGAGAGAGCCTCCTCACACAATTCTCTCTCTCTCTCTCTCTCTCTCTCTCTCTCTCTCTCTCTCTCTCTCTCTCTCTCCCACCCCCCTCTCTTGTTGGGTATATAATCACATTGATTTCTGGGCTGGTTATAGAGTCACTGCTGCATTGCTAATAAATAGATTCAGTACTGACTGATGACTAATAAACATTTAAAGGTAACTGGCACTCCATAGACCAGGCTGCCTGACTCTGCTGTGATCAAATGAGGGAACTATGAGGATTGGTCTCCATTTGTCTGTCTGTGTGTCTATTCTCTCTCTCTCTCTCTCTCTCTCTCTCTCTCTCTCTCTCTCTCTCTCTCTCTGTGTGTGTGTGTGTGTGTGTGTGTGTGTGTGTGTATGTATGTATGTATCTAATATCTATGTATTTATGTATTAGTATAGTACAGAGAATACACTAAATAAAGGACAAGTTTATACTATTTAAATAGTTGAGTAAAGAATTAAATATTTAGCCAGGCATGGTGACACACACCTTTATTCCTATCTATCTATCTATCTATCTATCTATCTATCTATCTATCTATCTAAATCTCTATCATCGATGTATTTACTTACTTACTTATCTACTTACACTGTGTTTAAATTATTTTGGAGACACGGTCTCTCTATGTATTCCTGTCTGTCTTGAAAATCGCTGTGTATACTGCCCTAGTTTGGAACTAGCACTTTTCTTGGGTTAAAGAAATTGTAGTTTTTTGTTTGTTTGCTTGCTTGCTTGCTTGCTTGTTTGTTTGTTTCCAGACAAGGTTTCTCATGTAGCCTTGTCTGTCCTGGACTTGCAAGTGCAAGTGATTCTCTTGCCTTTGTCTCCCAATTGCTGGGATTAAAAGCAAAGGAAAACAAAAGCAAAAACAAAGCCAGGCAGGGCATGGTGGTGCAGGCCTTTAATCCCAGCACTCAGGAGGCAGAGGCAGGCAGATCGCTGTGAGTTTAAGGCCAGTCTGGTCTACAAAGGGAGCCCAGGACTGGATAGCCAATGCTACATAGCGAAACCCTGTCTCGGGGTGGAGGGTGTGGTGGTGGTGGTAGTGGGAGATAGAAACAAAACAAAACAAATCACCAAAACTTGGCTGTCGCACCTGCCAGGTGTAGAGGAAGAGCCCCGTTCTTCTCCTCCATGGCCGGTGACAGTACTGGAGGGGCGGGGCCTATATTGTCCTTGAGATGGTATCATCGATCGAGTACCACAGAGCCCGGATGAAAGTTTGTTGTTCTCTTAAATTACACTCATTTCTGTGTGACAGCAACTCAGCATTTTAACCAAAGAGAGCATTACGCAAAATGAAATGGAGCCGGGTGGTGGTGGCCCATGCATGCCTGTTGTCTCAGAACTTGGGAGGCAGAGGCAGGCGTGAGCTCCAAGGCAGTCAGAGCTGTTACTTAGAGAAACCCTGTCTCGAAAAACCACAAAAAGAAATAAAATGAAACGAAATAAAAGTAAAAAATGCCTCAGGAGGGGTTAAAAGCACTGGCTGCCCTTCCAAAGGTCGGAACTGAGGCCGTGATTAAGAGGGATGGCCGGGGATATTCATATTGCACTGTTAGAGGTGAAATTCTTGGACTGGCGCAAGAAGGACCAGAGCGAAAGCATTTGCCAAGAATGTTTTCATTAATCAAGAATGAAAGTCGGAGGTTCGAAAACGATCAGATACCTTCGTAGTTCTGACCATAAACAATGCCGACTGATGATGTGGCGGCGGTATTCCCATGACCAGCCGGGCAGCTTCCGGGAAACCAAAGTCTTTGTGTTCCGGGGGAATTATGGTTGCAAAGCTGAAACTCAAAGGAATTGACGGAAGGGCACCACCAGGAATGGAGCCTGGGGTTTAATTTCACTCAACCCGGGAAACCTCACCCGACCCGGACACAGACAGAATTGACAGATTGATAGCTCTTACTTGATTCCGTGGGTGATGGTGCATGGCCGTTCTTAGTTGGTGGAGCGATTTGTCTGGTTAATTCTGATAACGAACAAGACTCTGGCATGCTAACTAGTTACGAGACCCCCGACTGGTCGGGGTCCCCCAACTTCTAAGAGGGACAAGTGGGGTTTCTACATTGCAGAGCAGCTCCCTCGCTATATTCTATTGAAAGTCAGCCCTCGACACAAGGGTTTGTCTTGGCGGCCCATCCGCCGCTCTCTGGCTCCCCCCCCCCCCCCCCCCGTCTCCCGAACGACGGGTTCACGTTTTTCCTTTCTGTTCCTCCAGGAGAAAGCGCCCCCCGGCCATGTCGCCGCTGCCGCCTTTTCACGCCCGCCCCCACTCCGACCCTGGCCAAGCCAGGGTGTGAGGTGAAGGCGGTGGCTGCGGTGTGACCGCTGGGGGGGGGAGGCTTTTCCCGTTCTGCCTTGCTCACGCCCCGACCCGCCTGGAGGTTGGGGATCACCCCACCCCTCTCTCCAGAGACCGGGTAGACCAGTAGTCCCACGCGGGGGGTTGCGCGTTCTCATTTGAGACACCTCAGGTCGACCAGATGTCCCTTCTGGGCTCTTATTTTTTTTTAATAATATAATATAATATATATCTGTATACACACCTGATGCGAGTCCTATAACCATGGAGGTCGACCAGTTGTCCCTTTCAACGGATGTGAATCCTAACCTAAAACTATGGAGGTGGACCAGTTGTCCCTTCTGCCTAACTGTGGAAGTTTGATGAAGTTTGGTTTTTTTGTTTGTTTTCCCATGCCACTGGGGGAAGGGGGACAGGAGGGCTATTTATTTATTTATTTATTTACTTGTTTATTTGTGTGTTTGTTTATTCATGCATTTGCCTATCTTTCTATCCATTTATTTATTTATCTGTCTATTTTTTTATCTATTTATCAAGCTAACTGTTTATCTATCTATCTATCTATCTATCTATCTATCTATCTATCTATCCTATGCTTGTCTATCTGCAGATATATATACGGGCAGGCCAGAAGAGGGCACCAGATATCTTTCTCCTCCTCCTCCTCCACCTCCTCCTCCTCCACCTCCTCCTCCTCCTCCTCCTCCTGGAGCCATTTATTAATAAATATGTTGTTAATTACTCAGTGAAGATTGAACTTTCTTTCTTTCTTTCTTTCTATTTATCTGTCTATCTATCTATCTGCACCTGCAGGCCAGAAGAGGGCACCATAATCTTTCCCTACCTCCTCCAGGATCTATTTTATTTATTTACTTATTCGTTCATTCATTCATTCATTCATCCATTCTTTCTTTCATTTCTCTATGTTTATCTGCAGGCCAGAAGAAGACACCAGATCGCCTTGAAGAGAGGTCCAGTGTTTGATCCAGAAATAGCAGACTACCATAGTTTTCTGTTTTGTTCCAGGTCTGATCGCAGATGCGCACTCTACCCCCCTTCAGTGTGTGCATGGGGGGGGGAGGTGATGTCATTTACTGGAGGTGGGGAAGAGAAACAGGGAGGAGACATTGGGAAGCATTATGTTACCTAAAACTTTGTGTGTTAGATGCAGGTCTCTTCCCCCTCCCCCACCTCTCTCTCTCTCTCTCTCTCTCTCTCTCTCTCTCTCTCTCTCTCTCTCCTTCCTGTCAGCATTTGTGGAATGGACACTTGCTTTGTGGGTCCCAACTTGACAGCCGTTTTCTCTGCTTGCTTTCTTGCCTCCATGTAGGAGGGAGAGGCCAGAAGGAAGATTCTTCTTGGAGAAAAAAGCCAGCCCATCTGGACCGACAGATGAAACTTCATCCTCACAGCATAAGAGGACATCCCTCCCCTCCTGACCCATAGCTGGTAATCTTCCTTCCTCCCAGCCCTCTTTCACTAACCCTGACTCAATAAAATGAAGTGAATAAATGGATAAAGAATTAGTTTCCAGGTATTTATTTGTTTCTCAGCTTGTCTGGCTGTGCGTGCATCTATCTCTGGACTACTGGTACTCACGAGGAGTGTGTCAGAATACCTGGGACTCTTAACTGCTGAGACATGATTCTCCTGGTGCATGAGTTCAGTTTGCTTTCAGAGGGAATGTTTTAGAACTCGCCCCCTCAAGAAAAGGAAAACAACAACAACAACAACAACAACAACAAAAAACCCCTCGCTCACTCCAGTTGAAGATCTGGTCTTTAATGTTTACTTAGAAAGAACCACCTCTGATTCCTCTACTCTTCCTCTTGCAATGTAATCACACAATGTGAGGATAAAAATCAAAGGAAGGCTTTGCTTGACTCATTGTTTCTTTAAGAAGTAAAGAGGACCACCCACCCCACCCCCCAAACACACACACACACACCTCTTTGCAGACTGGTTAGTGTCCACTTCTTCCCGAAGAAAAGTGATTTTTCCACCCTTTTAAAAGGGGTGGGGGTAGGCGGGTTCAAGACAGAGGTTTCCTCTGTGTGACAGCTCCTGGAATTCACTCTGTAGACCAGGCTCACGGAGATCTACCTGCCTCTTCCTCCAGACTGAGTGCTGGCTAGACTTTCCACTCCCTTAAGGCACAAGATGTGTGGAGAGAGCGGCCCCATTTGTAGCTCACATTTTGAGTGCGAGGGGGGTGGCGGGATCTTTACCAGTGGAGACCAAGATAGGTTAAGTCCTCCTGGTGTTGAGAGAGTCCTGTTCCTGTTCCTGTTCCTGTTCCTGTTGGGTCGCATACCTATATTTTTGTTTCAGGCACACCAGCCACATCATCATTTCAGGGCTAGGGTTTGGTTTTTGTATTTTATTTTATTTCATGAATGAGAAACTCTTTGGCTCGGCTGCGCGCAACTGCCAGGCATGCCGAGGGCCATCTTGTTCAAGGAGCTCATTAGCCATGTGGGCTTTCTTGGAGGTGATCCTGTACTGTGATGCACCTCCAAAATTGCTTCCGACTTCTGAGAACAAGGCAGGCATGAAAGTGTCAGATAACCTTAGACCTGGAGTTAAAGACAGACAGGTGGGAGCTGCCATGTGGAAGCTGGGAATTGAGCAGACAGTGCTCTTAACCACTGAGCCATCTCTCTCCAGCCCCCGCACATCTTTGTTTTTCTTTTTCTTTTTTCAGTTTCTTTTAACCAAGCACACTCCCGATGGATGAAAGTGTACAGTTGGCTTAGGCACTCGCTACCTGAGGGTTTCAAGACTGACAGACTGTTTGTTCCATTAGGTTTGTGGAGGGGAAGGGCTCTCAATTTAATCGATTTTTAATTTCCTACCATGCCTTCCAATCACAGTTTCCTATCCCCAAACTCATCATGGTCTATATACAACCCAGTGAGACTTCATTGTCCTCCTATGGCCCAGATGCATGGCAGGCCCTGCTATTTGGTTTCCTTTGGTTTGGTTTGACACAGACAGACCGACAGACAGGGAGGCAGGCAGGCATGCTGGCTGGCTGGCCGCTGGCCTCGAACTCACAGTGATCTGTCTGCCTCTACCTCCGGAGTGCTGGGAATTCAAGGAAGGCAGGCAGGCAGGACGTGCTTTTTGAAAAGTTTGAAAATAAGGCACCACACATAAGAGCCATTTGGCTATTCTTTGAATACGGACACTTTTCTAAGGAACACAAAGTTTAACCCAAAGTTCGCAGAAGGAATGGTTTAAAAACTTAGAATTGCTTACGTACAGAGAAAATACTTTCCTTTTCCTGGATTTTGGTTCCATTTTTTCACATTTATTTATTTATTTATTCTATTTCTGGATTTTTTTGAGACAGGGTCTCTCTGTGTAGCTTTGGCTGCCCTGGACTCGCTTTGTCGACCAGGCTGGCCTCAAACTCACAGCGATCCACCTGCCTCTGCCTCCCGAGTGCTAGGATTAAAGGGGTGTGCTACCAAACCCGGCCAGTTATTTCTTTTAGTCAAGATCTCTCTCTCTCTCCCCCCCCCCACCCTCTCGTGCTGGGTATAGAATCACATTGATTTTCTGGGCTGGTCATACAGTCACTATTGCATTGCTAATAAATAGATTCAGTACTGACTGATGACTAATAAACATTAGAAGGTAACTGGCACTCCATAGACCAGGCTGCCTGACTCTGCGGTGATCAAATGAGGGAACTATGAGGATTGGTCTCCATTTGTCTCTCTGTGTGTGTATGATTTTTCTATCTCTCTATATCTCTCTCTCTCTATATGTATCTATGTCTGTATGTATCTAGCATCTATGTATTTATGTATTAGTATAGTACGAAGAATACACTAAATAACGGTCTAGTTTATCCTTTTTAAATAGTTGAGTAAGGAATTAAATATTTAGCCAGGCATGGTGGCACACGCCTTTAATCCTATCTATCTATCTATTTATCTATCTATCTATCTATCTATCTATCTATCTATCTATCTATCATCGATGTATTTACTTACTTACTTATCTACTTACACTGTGTTTAAATTATTTTGGAGACAGTGTCTCTCTATATATTCCTGTCTGTCTGGAAAATCGCTGTGTATACTGACCTAGTTTGGAACTAGAACTTTTCTTGGGTTAAAGAAATTGTAGTTTTTTGTTTGTTTGTTTGCTTGCTTGCTTGCTTGTTTGTTTGTTTCCAGACAAAGTTTCTCATGTAGCCTTGCCAGTCCTGGACATGCAAGTTCAAGTGATTCTCTGGCCTTTGTCTCCCAAGTGCTGGGATTAAAGGCAAAAAAAACAAAAACAAAAACAAAAACAAAGCCAGGCATGGCATGTTGGTGCAGGCCTTGAATCCCAGCACTCTGGAGGCAGAGGCAGAGAGATCGCTGTGAGTTTAAGGCCAGCCTGGTCTACAAAGGGAGCCTAGGACTGGACAGCCTATGCTACACAGAGAAAAACTGTCTCAGGGCAGAGGGTGTGGAGGTGGTGGTAGTGGGAGACAGAAACAAAACAAAACAAAACCCCAAATCTAGGTTGTTACACCTGTCCGGTGGAGAGGGTGAGCACCGCCCACCTCCTCCATGGCCGGTGCCAGTACTGGAGGGATTGGGCCAATATTGCCCTTGCAATGATATCATCCAGCGAACACCACAGCGCCAGGATGATGGTGTGTTCTTCTCATAAATTACACTCTTTTCTGCGTGACAGCGCCTCAGCATTTAAACCAAAGATAGCATTACCCAAAATGAAATGGAGCTGGGCGGTGGTGGCGCATGCATGCCTGTTGTCTCAGAACTTGGGAGGCAGAGGCAGGCGTGAGCTCCAGGGCAGTCAGAGTTGTTACACAGAGAAACCCTGTCTCAAAAAACCACAAAAAGAAATAAAATGAAACGAAATAAATGTAAAAAAGGCCTCAGGAGGGGTTAAAAGCACTGGCTGCTCTTCCAAAGGTCCTGAGAGGCAAGCAGAACACTCCACACTTAATCCAGAAATCAATCTAAAACAGAAAGAGAAAAAAATAAAATGAAAGGCCCCAGCAGAGAGGGACATCTGGTGTTGCTCTTGTGGTCTCATTTTTAAGAGAGCGAGATAGGGCTCAATGGAAATCTGGTGTGTTCCATGGGTACATGGGGACCTCGAGGATCTAACCTAGAAATGGTTTGTTAAAGTGGACATATGTGGTTGTTCTAAGACTTATATACACCCCAGCATGCATGCAAAAACACACACATCTTTAAAGATAAATAACAAAACAACCGATTCTGTCTTTGTAACTGCACTCATTGGAGCTTTTCTTATTTCATCGTGTGTGTGTATGTGTGTGTGTGTGTGTGTGTGTGTGTGTGTGTGTGTGTGTGTGTGCGCGCACGCCTAGGCGGGCGCGATAGTGCCCGTCCCCGAGTGCAGGGGTGTTAAAAATTAATCCTCAGCTGAGTGATCAGTCACAGTCTCTAGCTATGACCGCCGCCTCTGACGTGCTGAGATAGGTTTTTGACCCCATTCTTCCTTCTTTTCTTCCTACCTATCTCACTACCAGAACTCATTTCTTTCCTCTTTAAGAAATGGACTGCTTCCTGATGTCACCTTAAGTCAGTCACTTCTAGGCCATGCTAGAGGGGACTAGGAAGGACCCCAAACCATTTCACATAAATAGTACCCTGAACAATAAGAACAGGCATTGGCTGCTCTGTGTTTTGGTCTCGTTTTTCTCCTGTTTATGTTTGAGCCTGTATGTGAATCCACACATTTCTTTCCTCTGTAAATTATATTCCAAAACAAATGACAGCTTGTAGTGGTCTTTTATTGTTGTTTCTGTTGTTATTTGTTTGTTGGTTGGTTATTTATTTTATTTTTTTCTTCTTCTCTTTTTTATTGAAACAGTGGGTATACATTCTATATCAGGAGATAGAGCCTCCTCACACAGTTCTCTCTCTCTTTCTCTTTCTCTCTCTCTCTCTCCCTTCGTGCGGGGTATAGAATCACATTGATTTTCTGGGCTGGTTATAGAGTCACTGCTGCATTGCTAATGAATAGATTCAGTACTGACTGATGACTAATAAACATTAGAAGGTAGCTGGCAGTACCCAGACCAGGCTGTCTGACTCTGCTGTAATCAAATGATGGAACTATCAGGATTGGTTTCTTTGTCTGTCTGTGTGTCTATTATCTCTCTATCTATCTCTCTATCTATCTCTCTAACTCTCTATCTCTCTCTCTATCTATATATTTATCTATCTATGTGGGTATGTATGAATGTATCTAACATCTATGTATTTATGTATTAGTATAGTATGGAGAATACACTAAATAAAGTACTAGTTTAATCTTTTAAAATATTTGAGTAAAGAATTAAATATTTAGCCAGGCATGGTGGCACACATTTTTAATCCTATCTATGTATCTATCTATCTATCTTTCTACCTATCTATCTATCGATCTATCTATCATCGATGTATTTACTTACTTACTTATCTACTTACACAGTGTTTAAATTATTTTGGAGACAGAGTCCCTCTATGTATTCCTGTCTGTCTTGAAAATCGCTGTGTATACTGACCTAGTGTGGAACTAGAAATTTTCTTGGGTTAAAGAAATTATAGTTTTTTGCTTGCTTGCTTGCTTGCTTGCTCGTTCGCTTCCAGACAAAGTTTCTCATGTAGCCTTGCCTGTCCAGGACTTGCAAGTGCAAGTGATTCTCTCGCATCTGTCTCCCAAGTGCTGGTATTAAAGGCAAAGGAAAACAAAACCAAAAACAAAGCCAGGCATACTCATAGCGATCTGACTGCCTCTCCTGGGATAAAAGAAAGCCCTGCACCACCACGCCCTGGCTTTCAGTTATTTCTTTGAGTCAAGGTCTCTTCCTCTCCCTCTCCCTCTCCCTCTCTGTCTCCCTCTAACTCTCTCCCCCCTCTCTCCCTACCCCTACGAATAATATTTGTAATTTTATTTATTTATTTATTAAATTTTTTTATTTAATGTCTCTTCGGTTGTTTTTTTTTCTTTTTCTTTCTTTTTTTTTCTTTTTTCTTTTTTGGTTTTGGATTTTGGTTTGGAGACAGGGTTTCTCTGTGTAGCCCTGGCTGTCCTGGAATTACTTTGTAGACCCGCCTGGCCTTGAATGCACAGCAGTCCACCTGCCTCTGCTTCCTGAGTGCTGGTATTAAAGAAAAGCGTGGGCCACCACCGCTTGGCTTACAGTAATTTCTTCAAGTCAAGATCTCTCTCTCTCTCTCTCTCTCTCTCTCTCTCTCTCTCTCTCTCTCTCTGTAGTGCTGGGTATAGAATCACACTGATTTTATGGACTGGTTAAAGAGTCACTGCTGCATTACTAATACATAGAAGTTGTACTAATTTTTAATAAACATTCTAGCCAATACTACGTAGAACAGGCTGCCTGACTCTGCCATGATCAAATGAGGGAACTATGAGGATTGGTCTCCATTTGTCTGTCTGTGTGTCTGTAATCATCTATCTATATATCACCTATGTATTTGCTTGCTTGCTTGCTTACTTATCTTCTAAGTCATTTTGGAGATAGTGTCTCTCTATGTATTCCTGTCTGTCTTGGAAATCGTTGTGCATACTGACCTAGGTTGGAGCTAGACCTTTTCTTGGGGTTAAAGAAATTGTAGTTTTTTGTTTGCTTGTTTGTTTCCTGACAGGGTTTCTCATGTAGCCTTGGCTGTCCTGGACTTGCTTTGGAGACCAGGCTGGCCTCCAACTCACAGCGATCCTCTTGGCTTTGCCTCCCAAGTGCTGGGATTAGAGGTGTGGTAGTCTTATTTCAGGTTTTAATTACAACTAATGTAATGAAAAATAAAGTGATCAGTTCCTTGCTGCTCTGCCTTAGGGTCTCCCTGACCCTAAGGTTTTTGTTTTTGTTTTTGTTGTTGCTGTTGTTATTGCTGTTTTTTTTTTTACTTTTACCTCTCTCTCTCTCTCTCTCTCTCTCTCTCTCTGTAAATCCATATTCCATGTCTTCCCTTTTAAATGATTTCTTTATCTGTGTGTCTATTTTTGTTGTTGTTTAGTGTTTTTTGTTTCCTTTCGTTTGAGACAGGGCTTCTCTGTTGTAGACAAAGATCTGCTAGTCTCTTTTGCCTCTGCCTCCTGAGTGCTGGGATTAATTACAACTAATAACATGAAAATTAAAATGATCAATTCATTGCTGCTCTGTCTGTCTTAGGCATGGTCTCCCTGATCCCTAACCATATGGTTTTTGTATTTTTACTTTTGCCTTTTTTTCCTTTATCTTTCTCTGTAAATCCATATTTCATTTCTCCTTATTTTCTTCTTATTGTTTTTATGTGCATCGGTTTGTTGTTGTTGTTTTTTGGTTTGTTTTTCTGTCCTTTTTGTTTTGATTTTGATGCAAGTATGTCTGCGTGAGGCTGTCTGATTTCTCTGGAACTGCCCTGTGTGGGCAAGCATCATGGATGGTTTTTCCACCACCTTTACCTTAGTTGGGGGGGCAGGGGAAGGGGACGGGGAAGCCATGGCCTAGCGTGCTTCCAAAGTCGTAGGCTCCATCCTCTAGTACTGCATGGATTTAATCCATGCATGCCTGTCATGTCAGCACCCAGCAGATGGAAAGAGAAGATCATCTCTAGCACCATTGGACTGGTGCTTTAATTTGCTCTAACTCTGTATTTAGTCTGAGACCAGAAGTTGGGGCTGGGTGGGAACAGCGTTGGCAGCAACAGCAGACACAACCAAGGAGGGACCCCAAGCGGTGAAGTGCTTTCAAAAGGAGACTCCCTGCCCGACGCTGCCTTCTCTAACTGATTTGCCACTAACTGATTTGTCAAGCAGGTCACTTTCGCTCTCTTTCAATTGGGCTTATTCTACTTTCACTTTGTATGGCCTGAGGCGTTGGCCTGGTTAGGGTTTGGGTTAGTCACTCATCAGAGTCTAAGTTTCTATCATAGTTTGTATGAGCAATCATAAAGGATGAGGGTATCAGACCACACATGGTCATTTACACACACACACACACACACACACACACACACACACACACACAGAGAGAGAGAGAGAGAGAGAGAGAGAGAGCGACCTTATAAAATCAAATTGAATGGACAATAAAGTAACAGGGAATTAAAGACACACAGGCATTCAATCCCAGCATTCTGGAAGCAGATGTAGGTAGATCTCTGTTAGTTCGAGCCCAGCCTGGTTTACAAAGTCAGTCCAAGATAGCCAAGGCTACACAGAGAAAACCTGCCTCAAAAACAAGAACAAAAACAAAAACAAAAATACCCAACCAACCAACCAAACGAGACAGGCTTGTTTGTGATGGGCATGGCTGTCTTTGAAATTTAGTGTAGGCCAGTCTGGCCTGGAAACAGAGATTGGCCTGCTTTTGCCTTTCCCCTTTGGTAATTTGGTTTTGTTTTGGTTTGGTTATGTGTTCAAGAGTGGCCACTCACTGACCACTCTCAGACACCAGACTCATATGGATGGACTTATATGTGAACACTGGGGGGGGGGGGGACAGAAACAAAGCTGGGCATGGTGGTGCAGGCCATTAATCCCAGCATTCAGGAGGCAGAGGCAGGCGGATCTTTATAAGTTTGAGGTGGGCCCGGTCTACAGAGCAAGTCCAGGACAGGACAGCCAAGGCTACACAGAGAGACCCTGTTTTGGGAAAAACGCACACACAGAGAGACTTACAGGCCAGAACAATGCCTATTCCTTTCAAAGGAAAAAAAGCAAAAGTTGAAGGTTACCATTTGACCTTGTGTCAGAAAGTGTGGGTGAAGCTGCTGCTTGACTGTTTATCTCTTAATTATCTTCCAGTTACACCCTACTTCTCCTTGGAGGTGGAGGTTGAGCAGCCTTCATGGCTGGCTGATGTGAAAGTCGGGCATTTTCAGGTTTCACAGGAAAACTCTCATTTGTTTGCTGTTTGTTTGGTTTTTCACAGACAGGGCCAGTCTCTTTATGTAGCCTTTATTGTCTCTGAATTCACTATTTAGGCCAGACTAGCTACCTGAATTCACAGTCTATCTGTCTCCCTCTGACTCCCAATGGACATTCATAAGGCCTTATGGATATCTCACCTTCTTTACACCCTGAACTCCAGACAGATACACGTTATTTTACACAGGGTTTCTCTCTCTCTCTCTCTCTTTCCCCCTTCATGCTCCCCCCCCACCCTCCCCCATATGTGTGTGTGTGTGTGTGTGAGTGTGTGTGTGTGTATGTGAAGGCTACACAAAGAAACTAGCTCTCAAAAAACCCAAAACTAACTAAATAAGTCTGCCTGAGACACAGGAAAAGTCCCAGACCAGTCAATTCTATTTGTGTTTTCTGTTGTAATTACTGAAAATAAAATGATCAGTTTCTCAATTCATGGCTTCTCTGCCTTTGGGTCTCTCTAACCATATGTCTCTTTCTTTATCTTTTTGCCTGTTTGTAAGCCCACGTTTCATTGCTTATTCTTTATTAATGATTCAGTAAATTTTATGTGCATTTTTGGGTTGTTGTTTTATTTGTCCTGTTTTTTCCCATCCCTGTCTTTATTTTTATCTAAAAGTGAGTGCCACAGTTTCTGGATGATAGTGCATTTTTCTGATAAGTTATACTCCTTTCTGTGTGACAGCACCTCAGCATTTAAACCAAAGAGAGCATTAAGAAACATAAAATGGCGGCTCACGCCTTTACCCCCGGCGCTTGGGAGGCAGAGGCCGGTGGATCTCCGTGAGTTCCAGGACAGCCAGAGCTGTTGCACAGAGAAAACCTGTCTCGAAAAACCTCAAACATAAAAAATAAAAATAACAAAAATAAAAATGTGTCAGGGTTGAAGAGCACGGGCTGCTCTTGGTAAGGTATAGCCTTCAGTTCCCAGCAGCCACGTGGTGGCTCACAACCATTTATGAGGAGACCTGGCACCCTCTCCTGGCCCGCAGGTGGAGATGGAGGCAGAACACTGCACACTTAATGCAGAACTCAAAGAGACCAGAAAGAGAGAAAAACAACATGAAACGACACAGCTGAAGGGGAGGTCTGGTGTTGCTCCTGTGGTCTCCTTTTTACGAGAGCGAGATAGGACTCAGTGGAAATATGGTGTGTTTCATGGGTAGATGGACACCTGTAGGATGTAAACTAGGTAATGGTTAGTTAAAGTTTAGATGTCAGATTCTTTTTTTTTATCTTTTTTTCTTTTCGAGACAGGGTCTCTCTGTGTTAGCCTTGGATGTCCTGCACTCGATTTGTAGACCAGTCTGGCTGGCCCTGAAATTTTACAGCGATCCTCGGGCCTCTGCCTCCCTAGTGCTGGGATTAAACGCGTGCAACACAATACCATACCCGGCAGATGTGTCTGGGATTCTTTTAAGATTTTTTTTATGTTTGTTCATTTGTATTTTTTTGTTTTTCGAGACAGGGTTTCTCTGTGTAGCCTTGGCCAACCTGGACTCACTTTGTAGACCAGGTTGGCCCTTGAACTCATAGCACCCCTTTCTTTCCTCTTCCAGAAATGGACTGCTTCCTGATTTTAGGACTGCGTCCTGATTTCAGCTTAAGACAGTCACACTGCTAGGTCATGGTAGAGGGGTCTAGGAAGGACTCCAACCCATTTCACATAAATAGTACCCTGAGCGAAAAGAACAGGCATTGGCTGCTCTACCTTTTGGTCTCTCCAGTCTCTTGTGTATGTTTGGGCATGTATGGGAACCCACACATTTCTTTCTACCATAAATTATATTCCAAAACAAATGTGTGTTAGTAGTAATGTTTTTTTTTACACTTTTAATTTAAAGGGTACTTTCAAGGACTGGGGTGAGAGGCTCCCCACAATTCCCCTCCCGCCCCCCGCGTGCCTGCAAGCGCCCCCCCTTGCTTCCGGCCCTCCGCTCTTCTCCCCTGCCCCCCTCCCTGTGTGAACTGGATTTAATTTCCTGCCATCTAGAGGGATTGGAAACACAGAGAACAGAGAAGATCATTTCAGAAGATTTTTCCCCCCTGTGTGGCGGTGCCTCAGAATTCAAACGAAAGAGAGCATGAAGACAAAGCAAATGGGACTAGAGAGATGGATCGGTGGTGAGGAGCACTGTCGGCTCCTCCAAAGGACCTGGGTTGGATTCCCAACACCCACACGGCAGCTCACAACTGTCTGTAACGCCACTAGCAAGGGATCTGACACATTCATACCGACTGATGCACAGAAAAAAAAATTAAAATAAGGCCAGGCGGTGGGGGCACACGCCAATAATCCCAGCACTTGGGAGGCAAAGGCAGTCGGATTGCAGTAAATTTTAGGACAGCCTAGTCTACAAAAGGAAGTAAGTCCAGGACAGTCAAGGCTACACAGTGAAACCCTAACGTGAAAAACGAATCCCTTGCCCCCCCAAAAAAATCGAAAAAAAAAATAAAATGAAATAAAGTCAAATAAAATGAAAGGAACCGTCTCAGAGGTCTGGTATAGCTCCTCGGTCTAAATTTTTTTGTTTCCTTTGGTTTGGTTTTGGTTTTGGTTCCTGAAGACTGCATTTCTTTATGGAACCTTGGCTGTCCTGGACCCGCTGTGTAGATGAGGCTGGCCTCAAACTCACAACAATCCACCTGTCTCTGCCTCCCAAGTGCTTGGATTAAAGAAAGGCATGTGGCACCACCGCCTGGCTATTGAAAGATTCTGAACTAGTTTTTCCCCCCTGTCATTATGGTTAATTTAAAAGTTTATTTTCAATTAAAAATATTTATTCATTATTATGTGTACAGTGCTCCATCTGCCTGTGTGTATGCCTGCACGACAGAGGAGGACGTTAGATCAAATTATAGATGGCTGTGAGCCACCATGTGCTCCCTGAAAACACAAGTCAGGACCTCTGGAGGGGCAGTCAATTCTCTTAACCTCTGAGCCACCTCTCCATCCAGCTCTTAATTTTTTTTTCAGAGAGCGAGTTAAGCCTTTATGTGATTTTTCTTTTCATGGAGCGAGGAAATTGTGTAGATCAGAATAGGCTTCCCTATAATTCTGTACATGCACATTGGGGTTAACTACTGAAACCAGAACTTAAAGAAGCCAGCTCTCTGTGGTCCTGTAGGCCTTGAATCCCATAGCTCTGAAGGCAGAGGCAGGTGAAACTCTGTGAGCTGGAGGCAGGCCTCATCTAGTTAGGGATTTCAATGGTTACACGTGGGGTACGGAGACTACACTAAATAAAGGACCAGTTTATCTTTGATAGATAGCTGAATAAAGACTTAAATATGTACTTGGAAAAACCAAACACAGAAGTCCACCTGTCTCTGCTGTGATTACATGAGGAAACTATGATGCTTGACCTCCATTTGTCTTTCTGTCTGTGTATCATCTATCTATCTACTTATGTACTTACTTATCTAAGGTTTTTAAAGATAGACACTCTCTCTCTCTCTCTCTCTCTCTCTCTCTCTCTCTCTCTCTCTCTCTTTCCCCCCCCTGGCTGTCTTTGAAACTGATGTGTAGATGGGCTTAGGTTGGAACTCCCAGGACTACCTAGAAACTTTCTTGGAGATAAAGAGCTGAAAGGACCAGCATGGTGGCACATGTCATTCATCCCAGCACTTGGGAGGCAGAGGTAGGTGGATCTCTGTGAGTTTGAGACCAGCCTGGTCTAAAAACAGAGTTCCAGGACACCCAAGGCTACCCAGAGAAACCCTGTCTCAAAAAACCAATATAAATAAGTAAATAAATAAATGAAATTAAAGGAAGCAGGGCCTAGTGGTGCTTTATTTTATTTTTTTTTCTTATGACTAATGCCATGAAAAATTTAAATAATCAGTGCATTGCTGCCACCAGGCCTGGCTCTTTCCTTCCTTCCTTCCTTTCCTC
This sequence comes from Acomys minous, assembly GCF_964271855.1. Taxonomy (NCBI): domain Eukaryota; kingdom Metazoa; phylum Chordata; class Mammalia; order Rodentia; family Muridae; genus Acomys; species Acomys minous. Next base: position 79,623,141 of record NC_140484.1, on the reverse strand, counting down.
CTCCTCCTCCTCTTCCTTCTCCTCCTTCTAATATATATATATTTTTCGAGACAAGGTTTCTCTGTGTTAGCCTTGGCCGTCCTGGACTCACTTTGTAGACCAGGGTGGCCTTGAACTCACAACGATCCATCTGCCTCTGCCTCCCGAGTGCTGGGATTATAGGCAAGCGCCATCACGCCCAGCTTACTTCTAATATTTTTATTAATTAATAAACAATATTTTAAAAGACAGGGAGTTAAACAGTTTGGTTGATTTTCTTTTCACACAGCGAGGGTACTGTGTCGATTAGGAGAACTTCCTCAGAAGTCCACACATGCAAATTGGGTTTAAGTTCTGGTCCTCCAGAGTAAATGACCGGGAAAAGTATGTCCCAGGACTGCTTCCATATTGGTGATTTAAGCCACCGTGATATCTGCCCTCCAGAAGGTGGCTTCATTTTGGTGAACACTGTCAGAGAATTTGACTTTAAACTAAACATATAATAAAGTGACAGCGTTATGGGTTCAAGATTAGCCACACACTGACTACTAGAACCCCAGACTTAGATCAATGGAAGGTAAAGAAATGAAAGGAGGCCGGGTGTGGTCTCGCTCGTGTGCGCACACACACCCACCTTTAATCCAATCACTCAGTGGACATAAGCAGTTAGAATTCTGTGCATTGAAGGGAGGTCTGATCTGGAGAGGGATAGTGAGTGATTTCCAGTGACTCTTATCTTAACTACCATCTGTCTGTCTGTATGTCTGTGTGTCTGTCTGTCTGTGTGTCTGTCTGTCTATCTATCTATGTATCTATAGGTTAGGGAATCCGAAGCTCTGTCTGTGCTGCATTAACTTTCGATATGCTGGCCCATGTCTGGAAATAAACAGATTGTGTGTGGGTTGCTAATGTGTCTTTTTAGCATACTTGATTTTTGTTTTTGGTGTTTTTTTGTTTTTGTTTGTTTGTGTGTTTAGGTTTGTCAAGACAGGATCTCTCTGTGTAGCCTTGTCCATCCCAGACTCAATCTGTAGACCAGGCTGGCCTCCAACTCACAGTGATCTGCCTGCCTCTGCGTCCTGAGTGTTGTATTGTTATTCAAGGCACACATTTAATTTTTTATTTCACTATTAAATTTGCTTTAATTTTATGTGGTAGCCATGGTAGGAGGAGCTATGGATTGTTCCACCTCCCTTACCTTCTGTGCTCCAGACGCATGAGGGGAAGGGGAAGCCCTAACCTAGGGTGCTTCAAAAGCCTTGGGCTCCACTCCTCCCTGTAATGAACATGCTGGCCCATGCCTAACAAGTAGGAGTCATCCTGGGCAAAAAGAGCCACCCACCCCCACCCCAAAAAATGTCGAGAGAGAGAGAGAGAGAGAGTGAGAGAGAGAGAGAGAGAGAGAGAGAGAGAGAGAGAGAGAGAGAGACAGACAGAGAGAAAGACAGAGCTACCTTATAAAATCAAATTGAATGGACAATAAAGTAACAGGGAATTAAAACCACAGGCATTCAATCCCAGCACTCTGGAAGCAGATGCAGGTAGATCTCTGTTAGTTCGAGCCCAGCCTTGTTTGCAATGTCAGTCCAAGAAAGCCAAGGCTACACAGAGAAAACCTGCCTCAAAAACAACAACAAACAAACAAACAAACAAAACAACCAACCAACCAAACCAGACAGGCTTGTTTGTGATGAGCATGGATGTCTTTGAACTTTCACTGTAGGCCAGTCTGGCCTGGATACAGAGATTTGCCTGCTTTTGCCTTTCCCATTTGGTAATTTGGTTTTGTTTTGGTTTGGTTATGTGTTCAAGAGTGGCCACTCACTGACCACTCTCAGACACCAGACTCATATGGATGGACTTATATGTGAACACTGGGGGGGGGGAGGAACAGAAACAAAGCTGGGCATGGTGGTGCAGGCCATTAATCCCAGCATTCAGGAAGCAGAGGCAGGCGGATCTTTATAAGTTTGAGGTGGGCCCAGTCTACAGAGTGAGTCCAGGACAGGACAGCCAAGGCTACACAAAGAAATCCTGTTTTGGGGAAAAAAAGACACACACACAAACACACACACACAGAGACTTACAGGCCAGAACAATGCCTATTCCTTTCAAAGGAAAAAAGCAAAAGTTGAAGGTTACCCTTTGACCTTGTGTCAGAAAGGGTGGGTGAGGCTGCTGCTTGACTGTTTATCTCTTAATTATCTTCCAGTTACACCCTACTTCTCCTTGGAGGTGGAGGTTGAGCAGCCTTCGTGGCTGGCTGATGTGAAAGTCGGGCATTTTCAGGTTTCACAGGAAAACTCTCATTTGTTTCCTGTTTGTTTGGATTTTCACAGACAGGGTCAGTCTCTTTATGTAGCATTTACTGTCTCTGAATTCACTATTTAGGCCAGACTAGCCACCTCAATTCACAGTCTATCTGTCTCCCTCTGACTCCCAATGGACATTCATAAGGCCCTATGGATATCTCACCTTCTTTACACCCTGAACTCCAGACAGACACGTTATTTTACATAGGGATTCTCTCTCTCTCTCTCTCTCTCTCTCTCTCTCTCTCTCTCTCTCTCTCTCTCTCTCTCTCTCTCTCTCTCCTTCCCCCTTCATGCTTGCCCCCTCCCCCGGTTTGTGTGTGTGTGTGTGTGTGTGTGTGTGTGTGTGTGTTTGTGTGTGAAGGCTACACAAAGAAACTAGCTCTCAAAGAACCCAAAACTAACTAAATAAGTCTGCCTGAGACACAGGAAAAGTTCCAGACCAGTCAATTCTATTTGTGTTTTCTGTTGTAATTACTGAAAATAAAATGATCAGTTTCTCTATTCATGGCTGCTCTGCCTTAGGGTCTCTCTAACCATATGTCTCTTTCTTTATCTTTTTGCCTGTTTGTAAGCCCACATTTCATTGCTTATTCTTTATTAATGATTCAGTAAATTTTATGTGCATTTTTGGGTTGTTGTTTTATTTGTCCTGTTTTTTCCCATCCATGTCTTTATTTTTATCTAAAAGCGAGCGCCACAGCATTTGGATGATGGTGCAATTTTCTTATGAGTTATACTCCTTTCTGTGTGACAGCACCTCAGCATTTAAACCAAAGAGAGCATTAAGAAACATAAAATGGCGGCTCACGCATTTACTCCTGGCGCTTGGGAGGCAGAGGCTGGTGGATCTCCATGAGTTCCAGGACAGCCAGAGCTGTTGCACAGAGAAACCCTGTCTTGAAAAACCACAAACATAAAAAATAAAAATAACAAAAATAAAAATGCGTCAGGGTTGAAGAGCACTGGCAGCTCTTGGGAAGGTATGTGGTGGGTCACAAACATTTATGAGGAGACCTGTTGCCCTCTCCTGGCCCAGAGGTGGAGATGCAGGCAGAACACTGCACACTTAATGCAGAACTCAAAGAGAACAGAAAGAGAGAAAAACAAAATGAAACGACACAGCTGAGGGGGAGGTCTGGTGTTGCTTTTATGGTCTCATCTTTACTTTTTTTTGAGACAGGGTTTCTCTGTGTAGCCTTAAGTGTCCTGGACTCACTTGGTAGACCAAGGTGGCCTCGAACTGACAGTGATCCACCTGTCTCTGCCTGCCAATTGCTGGGATTAAAGGCGTGCGCCACCATACCATACCCGGCAGATGTGTGTGGGATTCTTTTAAGATGTTTTTATGATTCTTTGTTTGTTTGTTTGTTTGTTTTTAATTCTAGACATGGTTTCTCTGTGTAGCCTTGGCTATCCTGGACTCACAATGTAGAACAGGCTGGACCTTGAACTCTTAGCAACCCTTTCTTTCCTTTTCCAGAAATGGACTGCTTCCTATTGTCACCTTAAGTCAGTCACTTCTAGGTCATGCTAGAGGGGACTAGGAAGGACCCCAAACCATTTCACATAAATAGTACCCTAAACGATAAGAACAGGCATCGACTGCTAGGTCTTTTGGTCTCGTTGGTCTCCTGTTTATGTTGGAGCCTGTATGTGAATCCACACATTTCTTTCCCCTGTAAATTATATTCCAAAACAAATTACTGCTTGTAGTGGTCTTTTTTTGTTGTTGTTTGTTTGTTTGTTTGTTGGTTGGTTATTAATTTTATTTTTTTCTTCTTCTCTTTTTTATTGAAAGGGTGGGTATACTTTCTAGATCAGGAGAGAGAGCCTCCTCACACATTCTCTCTCTCTCCCCCCTCCACCCTCTCTTTCTGGGTATAGAATCACATTGACTTTCTTGGCTGGTTATAGAGTCACTGCTGCATTGCTAATAAATAGATTCAGTACTGACTGATGACTAATAAACATTAGAAGGTAGCTGGCAATACTACCTAGACCAGGCTGCCTGACTCTGCTGTGATCAAATGAGGGAACTATGATGATTGGTATCCATTTGTTTTCTGTGTGTCTATTATCTATCTATCTATCTGTCTATCTATCTATATATGTGTGTATGTATGTATGTATCTAATATCTATGTACTTATGTATTAGTATAGTACGGAGAATACACTAAATAAAGGACTAGTTTATCCTTTTTAAATAGTTGAGTAAAGAATTACATATTTAGCCAGGTATGGTGGCACGGGCCTTTAATTCTTCCTATCTATCTATCTATCTATCTATCTATCTATCTATCTATCTATCATCGATGTATTTACTTACTTACTTATCTACTTACACAGTGTTTAAATTATTTTGAAGACAGAGACTCTCTATGTATTCCTGTCTGTCTTGAAAATCGCTGTGTATTCTGACCTAGTTAGGACCTAGAACTTTTCTTGGGTTAAAGAATTTGTAGTTTTTTGTTTGTTTGTTTGATTGCTTGTTTGATTGTTTCCAGACAAGGTTTCTCATGTAGCCTTGTCTGTCCTGGACTTGCAAGTGCAAGTGATTCTCTCACCTCTGTCTCCCAAGTGCTGGGATTAAAGGCAAAGGAAAACAAAACCAAAAACAAAGCCAGGCCTGGAATAGTGGTGAACGCCTTTAATCCCAGCACTCGGGAGGCAGAGGCAGGCAGATCGCTGTGAGTTTAAGGCCAGCCTGGTCTACAAAGGGAGCCCGGGACTGGACAGCCAACGCTACACCAAGAAACCCTGTTTCAGGGTGGAGGGTTTGGGGGTGGTTGTAGTTGGAGACAGAAACAAAACAAAACAAAACACCAAAGCTTGACTGTCACACCCGCCCGGTGGAGAGGGAGAGCCCAGCCCACCTCCTCCATGGTGGATGCCAGTACTGGATGGGCGTGTCAAATATTGCCCTTGAAATGGTATCATCCAGGGAGCACCACAGCACCTGGATGATGGTGTGTTGTTCTCATAAATTACACTCTTTTCTGTGTGACAGCACCTCAGCATTTAAACCAAAGAAAGCATTACGCAAAATGAAATGGAGCCGGGCGGTGGTGGCACATGCATACCTATTGTCTCAAAACTTGGGAGACAGAGGCCAGCATGAGCTCCAGGGCAGTCAGAGCTGTTACACAGAGAAACCCTGTCTCGAAAAACCACAAAAAGAAATAAAAAGAAACGAAATAAAAGTAAAAAATGGCTCAGGAAGGGTTAAACGCACTGGCTGCTCTTCCAAAGGTCCTGAGAGGCAAGCAGAACACTCCACTCTTAATCCAGAAATCAATCTGAAACAGAAATAGAGGAAAACAAAATGAAAGGCCCAAGCTGAAAGGGAGGTCTGGTGTGGCTCCTGTGGTCTCATTTTTAAGAGAGTGAGATAGGGTTCAATGGAAATCTCGCGTGGTGCATGCAAACACACACACATCTTTAAAGATAAATGACAAAACAACCGATTCTGTCTTTGTAACTGCACTCATTGGAGCTTTTCTTGTTTCATTGTGTGTATGTATGTGTGTGTGTTTGTGTGTGTATATGTGTGCACACAAGCATGCAAGCCCAAGTGCACGGGTGTTAAAAATTAATCCTCAGCTGCGTGATCAGTCACAGTCTCTAGCTATGACCACCGGCTCTGACGTGCTGAGATTGTTTTTTGACCCCGTTCTTCTTTCTTTCCTTCCTACCTATCTCACTCCCAGTACCCATATCTTTCTTCTTCAAGAAATGGGCTGCTTCCTGATGTCACCTTAAGTCAGTCACTTCTAGGTCATGCTAGAGGGGACTAGGAAGGACCCCAAACCATTTCACATAAATAGTACCCTGAACGATAAGAACAGGCATCGGCTGCTCTGTCTTTTGGTCTCGTTGGTCTCCTGTTAATGTTTGAGCCTGTATGTGAATCCACACATTTCTTTCTCCTGTAATTATACTCCAAAAAAAATTACTGCTTGTAGTGGTCTTTTTCCTGTTGTCATTGTTTTTTTTTGTTGGTTCGTTGGTTGGTTATTTATTTTATTTTTTTTCTTCTCTTAATTATTGAAAGGGTGGGTATACTTTCTATATCAGGAGAGAGAGCCTCCTCACACAATTCTCTCTCTCTCTCTCTCTCTCTCTCTCTCTCTCTCTCTCTCTCTCTCTCTCTCTCCCTCCCCCCTTCTTGTGCTGGGTATAGAATCACGTTGATTTTCTGGGCTGGTTATAGAGTCACTGCTGCATTGCTAATAAATAGATTCAGTACTGACTGATGACTAATAAACATTAGAAGGTAGCTGGCAATACTACCTAGACCAGGCTGCCTGACTCTGCTGTGATCAAATGAGGGAACTATGAGGACTGGTATCCATTTGTCTGGCTGTGTGTCTATTATCTATCTATCTATCTATCTATCTATCTATCTATCTATCTATCTATCATCTATCTATCTATGTGTGTATGTATGTATCTAACATCTATGTATTTATGTATTAGTATAGTACGAAGAATACACTAAATAAAGGACATGTTTATCCTTTTTAAATAGTTGAGTAAAGAATTAAATATTTAGCCAGGCATGGTGGCACACACCTTTAATCCTCTCTATCTATCTATCTATCTATCTATCTATCTATCTATCTGTCTATCATCGATGTATTTACTTACTTACTTATCTACTTACACAGTGTTTAAATTATTTTGGAGACAGAGTCTCTCTATGTATTCCTGTCTGTCTTGAAAATCGCTGTGTTTACTGACCTAGTTTTGAACTAGAACTTTTCTTCGTTTAAAGAAATTGTAGTTTTTTGTTTGTTTGTTTGTTTGCTTGCTTGCTTGCTTGCTTGTTTGTTTCCAGACAAGGTTTCTCATGTAGCCTTGTCTGTCCTGGACTTGCAAGTGCAAGTGATTCTCTCGTCTCTGTCTCCTATGTGCTGGGATTAAAGGCAAAGAAAAACAAAATCTAGAACAAAGCCAAGCATGGCATAGTGGTGCATGCCTTTAATCCCAGCACTCGGGATGCAGAGGCAGGCAGATCGCTGTGAGTTTAAGGCCAGCCTGGTCTACAAAGGGAGCCTAGGACTGGACAGCCAATGCTACACCGGGAACCCCTGTCTTGGGGCAGAGGGTGTGGGGGTGGTGGTAGTTGGAGACAGAAACAAAACAAAACAAACCCCAAAACTTGGCTGTCACACCCTCCATGTGGAGAGAAAGAGCACTGCCCACCTGCTCCTTGGCCGGTGACAGTAATGGAGGGGCGGGGCCAATATTGCCCTTGCGATGGTATCAACCAGGGAGCACCACAGCGCCCGGATAATGTTGTGTTGTTCTCATAAATTACACTCTTTTCTGTGTGACAGCGCCTCAGCATTTAAACTAAAGAGAGCATTTCGCAAAATGAAATGGAGCCGGGCGGTGGTGGCGCATGCATACCTATTGTCTCAGAACTTGGGAGGCAGAGGCCAACATGAGCTCCAGGGCAGTGAGAGCTGTTACACAGAGAAACCCTGTCTCAAAAAACCACAAAAAGAAATAAAAAGAAACGAAATAAAAGTAAAAAATGCCTCAGGAGGGGTTAAAAGCACTGGCTGCTCTTCCAAAGGTCCTGAGCGGCAAGCACAACACTCCACTCTTAATCCAGAAATCAATCTGAAACAGAAAGAGAGAAAAACAAAATGAAAGGCCCCAGCTGAGAGGGAGGTCTGGTGTGGCTCCTGTGGTCTCATTTTTAAGAGAGTGACATAGGGCACAATGGAAATCTGGCATGTTCCATGGGTAGATGGGGACCTGGAGGGTCTAAACTAGAAATGTTTTGTTAAAGTGTACAAATGTGATTTTTCTAAGACATATATACACCCCAGCGTGCATGCAAATACCCACACATCTTTAAAGATAAATAACAAAACAACCGATTCTGTCTTTGTAACTGCCCTCATTGGAGCTTTTCTTCTTTCATCCTGTGTGTGGATGTGTGTGTTTGTGTGTGTGTGTGTGTGTGTGTGTGTGTGTGTGCGCACGAGCAAGCATGCAAGCCCGCGTGCAGGGGTGTTAAAAATTAATCCTCAGCTGTGTGATCAGTCACCGTCTCTAGCTATGACCACCGCCTCTGACGTGCTGAGATTGGTTTTTGAACCCTTCTTCCTTCTTTCCTTCCTACCTATCTCACTCCCAGCACCCATTTCTTTACTCTTCTAGAAATGGACTGCTTCCTGATGTCACCTTAAGTCAGTCACTTCTAGGTCATGCTAGAGGGGACTAGGAAGGACCCCAAACTATTTCACATAAATAGTACCCTGAACGATAAGAACAGGCATTGGCTGCTCTGTCTTTTGGTCTCGTTGGTCTCCTGTTCATGTTTGAGCCTGTATGTGAACCCACACATTTCTTTCCCCTGTAAATTATATTCCAAAGCAAATGACTGCTTGTAGTTGTCTATTTTGATTGTTGTTATTATTTGTTGGTTTGTAGGTTGGTTATTTATTTTATTTTTTTTCTTCTTCTCTTTTTTATTGAAGGGTGGGTATACTTTCTAGATCAGAAGAGAGAGCCTCCTCACACAATTCTCTCTCTCTCCCTCCTCCCCTCTCCTGTGCCGGGTATAGAATCACATTGATTTTCTGGGCTGGTTATAGAGTCACTGCTGCATTGCTAATAAATAGATTCAGTACTAACTGATGACTAATAAACATTAGAAGGTAACTGGCACTCCATAGACCAGGCTGCCTGACTCTACGGTGATCAAATGAGGGAACTATGAGGATTGGTCTCCATTTGTCTGTCAGTGTGTGTATGATCTTTCTATCTCTCTATCTCTCTCTCTATCTATCTATGTATCTATGTGTGTATGTGTGTATGTATCTAGCATCTATGTATTTATGTATTAGTATAGTACCGAGAATACACTAAATAACGGACTAGTTTATCCTTTTTAAATAGTTGAGTAAAGAAATAAATATTTAGCCAGGCATGGTGGCACACGCCTTTAATCCTATCTATCTATCTATCTATCTATCTATCTATCTATCTATCTATCATCGATGTATTTACTTACTTACTTATCTACTTGCACAGTGTTTAAATTATTTTGGAGACAGAGTCTCTCTATATATTCCTGTTTGTCTGGAAAATCGCTGTGTATACTGACCTAGTTTGGAACTAGAACTTTTCTTGTGTTAAAGAAATTGCAGTTTTTTGTTTGTTTGTTTGCTTGCTTGCTTGCTTGCTTGTGTGTTTCCAGACAAGGTTTCTCATGTAGCCTTGCCAGTCCTGGACATGCAAGTTCAAGTGATTCTCTGGCCTCTGTCTCCCAAGTGCTGGGATTAAAGGCAAAAAATAAAATAAAAAAACAAAGCCAGGCATGGCATGGTGGTGCAGGCCTTGAATCCCAGTACTCTGGAGGCAGAGGCAGGGAGATCGCTGTGAGTTTAAGGCCACCCTGGTCTACAAAGGGAGCCTAGGACTGGACAGCCAACGCTACACAGAGAAAAACTGTCTCGGGGCAGAGGGTGTGGAGGTGGTGGTAGTGGGAGACAGAAACAAAACAAAACGAAACCCCAAATCTAGGTTGTTACACCCGTCCGGTGGAGAGGGAGAGCACCGCCCACCTCATCCATGGCCGGTGCCAGTACTGGAGGGATTGGGCCAATATTGCCCTTGCAATGGTATCATCCAGCGAACACCACAGTGCCTGGATGATGGTGTGTTCTTCTCATAAATTACACTCTTTTCTGCGTGACAGCGCCTGAGCATTTAAACCAAAGAGAGCATTACGCAAAATGAAATGGAGCCGGGCGGTGGTGGCACATGCATGCCTGTTGTCTCAGAACTTGGGAGGCAGAGGCAGGCGTGAGCTCCAGGCAGTCAGAGTTGTTACACAGAGAAACCCTGTCTTGAAAAACCACAAAAAGAAATAAAATGAAACGAAATAAATGTAAAAAATGCCTCAGGAGGGGTTAAAAGCACTGGCTGCTCTTCCAAAGGTCCTGAGAGGCAAGCAGAACACTCCACACTTAATCCAGAAATCAATCTAAAACAGAAAGAGAGAAAAACAAAATGAAAGGCCCCAGCTGAGAGGGAGGTCTGGTGTGGCTCCTGTGGTCTCATTTTTAAGAGAGCAAGATAGGGCTCAATGGAAATCTGGCGTGTTCCATGGGTAGATGGGGACCTCAAGGATATAAACTAGAAATGGTTTGTTACGGTGTACATATGTGATTGTTCTAAGACTTATATACACCCCAGCGAGCATGTGAACACACACACATCTTTAAAGAAAAATAACAAAACAACCGATTCTGTCTTTGTAACTGCTCTCATTGGAGCTTTTCTTATTTCATCTTGTGTGTGTGTGTGTGTGTGTGTGTGTGTGTGTGTGTGTGTGTGTGTGTGCCAGTGCGCGCACGGGCGCGAACGCCGGCGCCCGTCCCCACGGGCACGGGTGTTAAAAATTAATCCTCAGCTGAGTGATCAATCACAATCTCTAGCTATGACTGCTGCCTCTGACATGCTGAGATTGGTTTTTGACCCCATTCTTCCTTCTTTTCTTCCTACCTATCTCACTCCCAGCACCCATTTCTTTCCTCTTTAAGAAATGGACTGCTTCCTGATGTCACCTTAAGTCAGTCACTTCTAAGTCATGCTAGAGGGGACTAGGAAGGACCCCAAACCATTTCACATAAATAGTACCCTGAACGATAAGAACAGGCATTGGCTGCTCTGTCTTTTGGTCTCGTTGCTCTCCTGTTTATGTTTGAGCCTGTATGTGAACCCACACATTTCTTTCCCCTGTAAATTATATTCCAAAACAAATGACAGCTTGTAGTGGTCTTTTATTGTTATTGTTGTTGTTATTTGTTTGTTGGTTGGTTGGTTATTTCTTTCTTTCTTCTTCTCTTTTTTATTGAAAGGGTTGGTATACATTCTATATCAGGAGAGAGAGAGCCTCCTCACACAGTTCTCTCTCTCTCTCTCTCTCTCTCTCTCTCTCTCTCTCTCTCTCTCTCTCTCTCTCTCTCTCCCTTCATGTGGGGTATAGAATTACATTAATTTTCTGGGCTGGGTATAGAGTCACTGCTGCATTGCTAATGAATAGATTCAGTACTGACTGATGACTAATAAACATTAGAATGTAGCTGGCACTACCCAGACCAGGTGCCTGACTCTGCTGTAATCAAATGATGGAACTATGAGGATTGGTTTCCATTTGTCTGTCTGTGTGTCTATTATCTCTCTATCTCTCTCTCTATCTATCTATCTATGTGTGTATGTATGTATGTATCTAACATCTATGTATTCATGTATTAGTATAATACGGAGAATACACTAAATAAAGGACTAGTTTAATCTTTTAAAATATTTGAGTAAAGAATTAAATATTTAGCCAGGCATGGTGGCACACACCTTTAATCCTATCTATCTATCTATCTATCTATCTATCTATCTATCTATCTATCTCTCTATCATCGATGTATTTACTTACTTACTTATCTACTTACACAGTGTTTAAATTATTTTGGAGACAGAGTCTCTCTATGTATTCCTGTCTGTCCTGAAAATCGCTGTGTATACTGACCTAGTGTGGAACTAGAACTTTTCTTAGGTCAAAGAAATTGTAGTTTTTTGCTTGCTTGCTTGCTTGCTTCTTTGTTTGCTTCCAGACAAGGTTTCTCATGTAGCCTTGCCTGTCCTGGACTTGCAAGTGCAAGTGATTCTCTCATCTCTGTCTCCCAAGTGCTGGTATTAAAGGCAAAGGAAAACAAAACCAAAAACAAAGCCAGGCATACTCATAGCGATCTGCCTGCCTCTCCTGGGATAAAAGAAAGCCCTGTGCTGCCACCCCCTGGCTTTCCTTTATTTCTTTGTGTCAAGGTCTCTCCCTCTCCCTCACCCTCTCTCTCTCCCTCTTCGTCTCCCCCCCTCTCTCCCTACCCCCGGCACTCCCACCCCACTGTATGCCCGAAGTGCAGAGTATAGTAGAATCATACTGTGTTTGTGGACTAGTTAGAGTCACTGCTGCATTACTAATAAATAGAATCAGTACTGATGACTAATAAACATTGGTCTCCATTTGTCTGTCTGTGCCTCCCCTATCATCTATCTATCTATCTATCTGTCATCTTTGTGTTTATGTATTAATGTAGTATGGAGGCTACACTAAATATAGGACTAGTTTATCCTTTAAAAATAGCTGAGTGATGAGTTAAATATTTAGCTTGTGTGGCCTCTGTTTTATCAAGTGTGAATTATGTTCATGCTTATATGTGTTTAATTTGTATATTTTAAAAAAGATATTTGTTTGGCTGAGCATCAGTTGCACATGTCTTTAATTCCAGCACTCGGGAGGCAGAGGCAGGCGGATCGCTGTGAGCTCCAGGCCAGCCTGGTCTACAAAGTGAGTCCAGGACAGCCAAAGCTACACAGAAAAACACCTCTTTTAAGAAACAAAACAAAGTAAAAAGACAGAGGAGGCTTCCATATTGGTGAGGTCAGACAGCATGACGGTTGCCATGCACATAGGGGCTTCATTATGGCGATGTCAAGAGCCAAACTTTGTTTGAACTTTGACTTGCACATTCCTCATGGTGGGGGATGGGTAAGAGAGAGAAACCAACACACACACACACATCCCTCTCAGAAAGACAGAGAGGGGGGGGAGGGATTTTGAAAATAAAATGAAGACACACAAAAAAAGAAATATATGATAGATAAACAGTATAAAATTACGATAAGGAATACAAAACGAAAACTACTAAATTCAAGAAATCAAATTGGCCCTGGTAGTTCATTGCTTTAATTCATGCACTGTGAAGGCAGATCTCTGACTTCTAAGTCAGACCATGGTACACATAAGCATACAGGTGAGTGATCTCACATCAGTGCACCACAGAAGAATCAGACAAATCAGAAGGTAGTGACTGGTTGCATCAATGTATAGTCGGGAATTTTTTTTTCTTTCCTCTCCTCTTTCTTTTTTCTTTTTCCTTTTGCGATTCACTGAGTTGTAAGAGATTTCAGTGTTCATGGAACACAGAGGCAGGACACTGAGGGCCTGTCTAATGAGTTGCTTTCTCCCCCCTCCTAACCCACCCAACAAAATCCCCCTTGCCCCACACCCCATGTATTTTTGTGCCCACAGTCTGAGATATTTAATTCTTTTTTTCACCCTTCCTTCCTTCCTTCCTTCCTTTCTTTCTTTTTCTTTTTTTCCCCTTCTTTCTTTCATCTGGGCTCGTGTGGCCCCTGTTTTATCACACGAATAATATTTGTAATTTTATTTATTTATTTATTTATTTTTATTTAATGTCTCTTCAGTTGTTTTTTTTTTCTTTTTCTTTCTTTCTTTTTTGTCTTTTTTATTTTTTGGTTTTGGATCTTGGTTTGGAGACAGGGTTTCTCTGTGTAGCCTTGGCTGTCCTGGAATCACTTTGTAGACCTGCCTGGCCTTGAATGCACAGCAGTCCACCTGCCTCTGCTTCCTGAGTGCTGGAATTAAAGAAAGGCATGGGCCACCACCGCTTGGCTTTCAGTAATTTCTTCAAGTCAAGATCTCTCTCTCTCTCTCTCTCTCTCTCTCTCTCTCTCTCTCTCTCTCTCTCTCTCTCGTGCTGGGTATAGAATCACACTGATATTGTGGACTGGTTAAAGAGTCACTGCTGCATTACTAATACATAGAAGTCGTACTAATTGTTAATAAACATTCTAGCCAATACTACATAGAACAGGCTGCCTGACTCTGCCGTGATCAAATGAGGGAACTATGAGGATTGGTCTCCATTTATCTCTCTGTGTGTCTGTAATCATCTATCTATATATCACCTATGTATTTGCTTGCTGGCTTGTTTGCTTGCTTGCTTATTTACTTATCTACTAAGTCATTTTGGAGACAAAGTCTCTCTTTGTATTCCTCTCTGTCTTGGAAATCCTTGTGCATACTAACCTAGGTTGGAGCTAGACCTTTTCTTGGGGTTAAAGAAATTGTAGTTTTTTGTTTGCTTGTTTGTTTCCTGACAGGGTTTCTCATGTAGCCTTGGCTGTCCTGGACTTGCTTTGGAGACCAGGCTGGCCTCCAACTCACAGCGATCCTCTTGGCTTTGCCTCCCAAGAGCTGGGATTAGAGGTGTGGTAGTCTTATTTCAGGTTTAATTACAACTAATGTAATGAAAAATAAAGTGATCAGTTCCTTGCTGCTCTGCCTTAGGGTCTCCCTGACCCTAACGTTTTTGTTTTTGTTTATGTTGTTGTTGTTATTATTGCTGTTTTGTTTTTTTACTTTTACCTCTCTCTCTCTCTCTCTCTCTCTCTCTCTCTCTCTCTCTCTCTCTCTCTCTGTAAATCCATATTTCATGTCTTACCTTTTAAATAATTTCTTTATCTGTGTGTCTATTATTGTTGTTGCTTAGTGTTTTTTGTTTCCTTTTGTTTGAGACAAGGATTCTCTATTGTAGACAAAGATCTGCTAGTCTCTTTTGTCTCTGCCTCCTGAGTGCTGGGGTTAATTACAACTAATAACATGAAAATTAAAGTGGTCAATTCATTGCTTCTCTGTCTGTCACAGGCATGGTCTCCCTGATCCCTAACCATATGGTTTTTGTATTTTTACTTTTGCTTTTTTTTTCCTTTTTCTTTCTCTGTAAATCCATATTTCATTTCTCCTTATGTTCTTCTTATTTTTTTTATGTTCATCGGTTTGTTGTTGTTGTTTTTTGGTTTGTTATTCTGTCATTTGTCCGGAGCCAGCCCAGGGTCATTCAAGGCTAAAAGAATCTACTGGCTGAGGCAAAATTCTGATGCCCCTTTCCAAAGCTAAACTTCCTCATTTCAGCCTCTGCATAACTTCCTTATTTCAGCCTCTGCATAACTTCCTTATTTCAGCCTCTGCATAACTTCCTTATTTCAGCCTCTGCATAATTTCCTTATTTCAGCCTCTGCATAACTTCCTTATTTCAGCCTCTGCATAACTTCCTTATTTCAGCCTCTGCATAACTTCCTTATTTCAGCCTCTGCATAACTTCCTTATTTCAGCCTCTGCATAACTTCCTCATTTCAGCCTCTGCATAACCTCCTCATTTCGACCTCTGCATAACCTCCTCCTTTCGACCTCTGCAGATGTTGTTTAGCCGGGTTGGCTCGGGACTTTCCAAGAGATAGTTAGCTAAAATAGGATAGGAATTGTTTCAAGATGAAACACAGGATGTTCCCCTGCTGAGATCACCTGGAGGCATTCTCAGACCCCCTACTGCTTGGCTCCTGCTTCCACTCCATATAAGCTTTTGCTTTTGATTCAATAAACAGACCTTGATAGGAGTTCTACTTGGTCTCGTCTCCTTCCTTCTCGTCCCATCTTTTCAGGTATGGCTCCCCTTGCGACCCCGTAATTACTGGTCCTGCTGGACGGGACACGTGGCGCCCAACGTGGCCACGAGGTACGAGCCCTCTACCACGACAGAGACCCTTCATGGGAAATAATTCAGAAACGCCACGGTCAAGTCTCTCGCCTAGGTCAAAAGTACCTCCGATCGTCTCGGGTGCGGGCCTGCTGCTCACAGGACCTCTCCGCACTTAGGTAAGTGTTCATCTCTGTCAATAAGATGGGTTAAAGTCTCTCAAAGGAGGCGTAATTTATTTGCCACCTTAAAATTTTTCTCAGGGAAAGAGGAGTTAGAGTTAAAAAAGCCCTTGTAAGCATTAGCTTTTCTTACAGAGATTCAAACAGTCCTTCAGGACACAGGGAACTCGGGTATTGCTTTATAATCGTCATGTCAAATTTTATGTCTATGTTTGTAAATTTGTTTACTTTTTAAAATACTGTTTCATTTTTCTATGTCTTGAAAGAGGGCTAAGCTTTACTCGCTGGCCAATTTTCTAAAACAGTGCAGCACAACATGGCACACACAGCCTATGAGACAGTAAGAGTATTGCCTCTGAGGCAGGAGCAGGCCTGCCCATTCCAGGGCCTGAACCCAGGCACAATGGCTGCCTGTGGGGCTTGCCTCTTACAGAACAGGCATGGCTGCAAACATGTGACAAGTTGAAAAAGCACAATCTAAGAAATAGAGTTTATTGCCTAAAACTTAGAATTTTCTTGCTTAATTTTTTTGCTTGTAAGTGACTAACAGTTTTTCAAATTGGTCTAGCAAATAGAGTCAATTCCAAATTCCTTAGCTACAGGGTGTTTATAATTTTCTTGTTTATTTGCTTAATGTTTAACTGAAATATTTCTAAAAATTTTTTAGATTCTCAAATAAGAGATATAAACTAGTTTTGTCCTTGTAATCAAACATTTACAGCTGAGAGTTTCTAGCTTAGATCCAACTAACTAAATAAGTCCAGGGGTACTATTTCCTTGGGCCAGATAATTTTACAGACACTGCTCCTAGTTATCTGTGGGCTTGACTCCTACAGAGCAGAGATGGCTACAGACACGTGGCTATTTGGAGAGGCGGAACTAGGAGGCTGATAGATTTCTAAACTAGGCTAGGAAATGTAGTTAACTACCTAGGACTTAGAATTTTCTTGTTTTCCTGATTAGTTTTTGTTTGAGATGTTTAAAAATTTTTTACTAAAATTAGAATAAAACAATTAAACAAGTCACGGTGGCACATGCCTTTAATCCCAGCACTCGGGAGACAGAGACAAGCAGATCTCTGTGACAGGGCATGGTGGTGCACACCTTTAATCCTAACACTTGGAGATTAACAGAGACAGAACTCTTAAATTTCAACCTGATCTCCACAGAGCGTGATCTACTGATAAGCTAATTTTCTTACAAAGATGTAAGTTTTTAAACTTATATTAGACTTAAGGATTGTTTTTTCACTGTATCCCCTGCACCCCAGGCAGATAAGATCTCTTGGAGAAGTGATGCCCCTGTCTGGGTAGACCAGTGGCCTCTGACACCCCCTAAATTACAGGCTGCTCTAGCTCGCGTTGAGTCTGCCATTAACAACCAAACTATCTCCTTTTTTGACCTTACTAAACCCTTACAATTCATTGTCCTTCCCACCCCTTTTACGCCCACGGGGGTGTTTTGGCAGGGCGCCCCCTTTTACTGGGTACACCTACCTTCGGAATCGTCTAAGGTTCTTGCCACCTACCCATCTCTGGTGGCCCAGCTCATAAAGGATGGCCGCTTACAATCGAGAAAAACCTTTGGAAAAGACCCCGACATTTTGATCCTCCCCTATACCCCAGCTCAGATTAATTGGCTATTTATCAATTCTGATATCTGGGCCATTAATTGCATAGATTTTCAAGGCAAAAATAAATAACCATTATCCCCCAGATAGGTTGCTTCAATTCCTTTACAAAATGCCTATTATTTTCCCTAAAAGGACGAAATTGTCCCCTATCTCCCAGGCTAGCGTAGTTTTTTCGGATGGATCTTCTAATGGTATAGCAGCTTATTCCATTGATGGAGTAACCACTCGTGTGTCTTCCCCTTTTCTTTCGGCACAGCTAGTTGAGTTATATGCTATAATACAGGTATTTACAGCCCTCCCAGACCATTCCTTTAACCTATATACCGACAGCGCCTACATTGCCTGTTCGGTCCCCTTGCTAGAAACAGTGCCTCACATAAAACCTACCACTAATGCTGCCCCATTATTTGTGGCATTACAAAGCCTTATCCATCGGCGCAACAAACCCTTTTTTGTTGGGCATATTAGGGCTCATTCTGGACTCCCTGGACCTCTTGCCGAGGGAAACCGGTTAGTCGATGCCGCCACCCAGATGGTCAGGTCTATTCAGGTTCAAGATTATCCCTCTGATCTAATTTCCCAAGCCCAACAGGCCCACGAGCTCCACCATCTTAATGCCCACACCCTTAGGTTGCGGTTCAAAATTACCAGAGAACAGGCTAGACAGATAGTTCGTAATTGTAAGAGTTGTTTGACCTTTCTCCCCGAAGCCCACTTCGGGGTCAACCCTCGAGGACTGGTCCCAGGCGAATTGTGGCAAATGGACATTACCCATGTTGCCTCTTTTGGAAAACAAAAATATGTCCATGTTACCATTGATACGTATAGTGGCTTTCTTTACGCCTCCCTTCAAACAGGAGAGGCCACTAAAAATGTCATCAACCATGTACTGACCTGCCTCTCTGTCATGGGACAGCCTAGAACTATCAAAACAGACAATGGACCTGGATATACCAGCGCCAGTTTTAAACAATTTTGTGCCCAATTAAACATCAAACATATTACTGGCATTCCCTACAACCCGCAGGGACAGGGAATTGTCGAGCGAGCTCACCAAACGCTTAAAAATATGCTGCTGAAATTACAAGGTACAGGGGGAACACTCTTCCCCACATTGGGCAATAACAAAACCCTTCTGTGCCATGCACTTTTTGTCTTAAATTTCCTTACCCTAGACAAAAATCAGAGATCAGCAGTGGATCACTTATGGCACGCTACAACCTCTCAGACTTATGCTCAAGCCTTATGGAAAGATCCATTCACCTCCCGGTGGCACGGTCCCGACCCTATCCTTATTTGGGGCAGGGGACATCGTTAACTCCTCTTCCTCTATCACTCATCAAACACCCTGGCTTACTTAGGAAGTGGACTTATGTATGCTGGCCTTGGGAGCCAGCGAGGCCTGGGGAACCCCCTCCCATTATATGCCCCAAGATAAGCCACTGGATATTCGGCCTGAGGGTGTCCAAGCAGGATGTGATGGACAAGTGCCCAGGTACTTTTTGGGAGAAAAACCCATTTATGTGTGTCCCGGGGGACACAGAGATCGCTCCCTTGGTCACAAATGCGGCTTCTCTAGTGACTTTTACTGTGCCGCTTGGGGATGTGAGACTACGGGAGATACCTATTGGAAACCTTCATCTTCTTGGGATTATATAACTGTTAAAAGAAAGGATCTCCCAGAGACAGTTGACCCCTCTGGCACACGTGACTGTAGTAATTGGTGCAACCCCCTTGTGATTACCTTCACTGACAAAGGAAAGAAAGCCACATGGGAGAATCGAGGCCTAGAGTGGGGACTTAGGTTATATACAATTGGATATGATCCTGGCCTTACTTTTAAAATTAAACTACTCAAGACCATTCCCAATTCAAAACCGGTGGCCATTGGCCCAAATCAGGTCCTACAGAACCTGTGGTCTGATTTACGCCACCCAACAGCCACTGGTACACCCCATACCACCCTGTTTCAACCCACCGTACCTCCCGGTCCCTCACCTTCTGTTAATATTATCCTGACCATGGTTAATGAATCCTGGTCTGCCCTGCACGCTGTTCGTCCCAACCTTGCAGATGATTGTTGGTTATGTTATCATGCTTCCCCACCCTTTTATGAGGGTGTTGCTATCCTTAACAATCTTACTGCTACTAACGACTCCTCCCTGGTTCGCTGGAACCCAGAGGCCAGGGAAGGCATGACCCTGGCCCAAGTCTCAGGCCTGGGGCTCTGCATCAGGGGACCCAGGATGCGTTTGCCCTCTGTTATTTCTCCTCTGTGTAATCAGACCCTTGAGGTCAGTGGTGGCTCCACCTACCTGGTAGCCCCAAATGATACATATTTGGCATGTTCCACTGGCCTAACCCCATTTATCGTGGTACAGCCTTTCCTACAACAATATGATTACTGTGTGCTTGTTCAGCTACTTCCTCGATTAACAGTTTATTCTACAGATGAATTTCTCAACTTCTGGACTCCTCCGGGTGCACCATCCAGAGTCAAACGCGAGCCCATTACAGCCGCAATCATCGCGGTTCTACTGGGGCTCGGGGCTGTCGGAGCCGGGACGGGCATTTCATCTTTAGTGATCTCCAATCAAAACTATCACCAGCTTAGTGCAGCCATAGATAAGGATATTGCTGAAATACAGGTTGCTATGGCAGCTTTAAAGGATTCGCTTTCCTCCCTTGCAGAAGTGGTACTGCAGAATAGGAGAGGGCTAGATTTGCTGTTTTTACAACAAGGGGGATTATGCGCAGCACTCAAAGAAGAATGCTGTTTCTATACAGATAAAACTGGGATCGTAGAAGATAGCATGAGGAAGGTCAGAGAAAGTTTAGAAAATCGCAAGCGGGAGCGAGATAGAGCTGAATCCTGGTAT